>NC_037679.1:4699853-4942244 GCF_003255815.1 Theropithecus gelada
AAAAAAAAAAAAAAAAAAAAAAAAAAAAAAAAAAAAAAAGATTATTAGCCTTATGGGCTATGTTCAAATTTTTACATGAGGATGGAATATAATACCTAGATAATATCAAAAAAGCAATGCTATGGCTCCTGCCAGATTTCCTGGGTATAACTAACTGCCCCAACCCATTCAATTTCTGACTTCAAATAGATTCGGTTGACAACTTAAAAAAAAAAAAACAGCCTAATCACACACAGAAGATCCAATGTTGTCTCTCTTTTCTTCAATGCCTTGGGGAAAAAGGCAGAGGCATATTTATATAAGTACACCTACACGACTTCTAAATTTGTCCATTTAGAGATGTGCGCGCACACACAGCCTCCCAGGGAGACACGCGCCTCGCCGGGGCTGAGGCGGGGACTGGAGCTGGCGCTGGGGTCCGCTGCAGCTGAGCGTCTTCCTCCACCCCGCCCCGGCCCGAGTCCGCACCTTCCATCCTTTCATCGGCTGGACCCTTAACAATGTCAGACTGGAGCAAGCAATTTTAAAAGTCACGAGTGACAATTTTCACTTCCAATATGTGGGATGCTGAAGATCTGAGGTCTAACCGTGCTCCTCCGCTGGTTTGCTCTGTGGTCCTGGCAAATCAGAGTAACTTTCAGGCCTGGGTCAAGCGGAGGGGATGATGCGAAATGCTGTCAAGCCGTTCACAGAGGAAACTTTGAAACTGCTGAGTCCTCAGAAAGCAGAAATGGTTTTACATGGTTATAAAGCACACTCCTTAGTGAGTTTCTACACACACGCAATGTATGTATTTTGGAAACATTCAGTTATATTTCTGTGTATGGCATATTCTAAATTGTATGTCAGCATAAATAATATGATGTATATCTACAGTGTTTATGTATGTGCATAATTTTGTGTATATAAACATTGTGTTTATGTAGCATGCGCATTTGAAGTGTCTATTAAATGTATATATTAATATATTTGCAAAGTTTCATCTCTTGTTCATGTCACAAATATAAACTCTACTGGGTGTTCATAATTTATAATGGTTATCAGCAAAGCCTATGTGTATAAACTGCATAAGTTATAATGATGCAGACATGAGGTATCTTTAATATAGGACTAGTAACGTATAAGGGAGAAGCAAACAAGGTGCTTAGGGTGCAAAATCTGAGGAGTCCGCCGCTCAGGTTCCTATAAGGGCCACTTGTCTCACCCTAGTACTGTTCCTGATAAAAATGCCAGTTTCTCTTACCATCTTCATCACAACAAAAAACAATTACTCATTACTAAGTGCCAGGCACTGTTTTATGCCCTTTAAATACATTAACCAAGCTAAAGAAATGTCATGACTACAAATATTATGAATTCTAAGTGAATTACAGGAAGTTGTGACTAACAAGTAAAATGTTTTGAAAGCCATAACTCAAAAGTCCCAGCTAGACATGGTCTCTAATGAAGACTTCTGCAGTGAAGTGATGAGTCCATATCTCCCAGGAAGTCATGGCACCTACACTAAATCCAGCAGTCTTTCCTGTACATTAATTGTTTTTCTTTAATACACACTGTATCAAGTGTTCTACTGATCTCTGTCCACATTGGAGCAGCGTGGCAGGATATATGCTCCAAATCTCTCTGCCTAGATGATTGACATACTTCAAAAAGAAGAATACTATGTATTTTCATTTTCTATATTACTGTTACTACTTTCAAAACTGAGATAGATAATGGAGCTTATGATAGTCTAACTGTACTTCAACAAGATAATATGTTTATATTTAAACTCATCCAGAGACCAAGGAAGGGGGATTTATACAACATATTATCTAGTATCTAGCTACAGGTGATTTACTGTTGTTCACCGAAATGCAGTTGAAGTACAAGATGGATAATAATATTATATTGTGGTATATATCCTGTTCACATCAGGCCTTCGTAATAAAAGCCGAACAGCAATCTACAGAACCTGCCTTAAATCTGCCATCTAAGATACTGATTGTAAAATAAAATGATCAAAGTGCAGGTTATCTCTATACTGCCTTCCCCTGAGAGAGTGGTATGCAAAGAACTTCCTACTTTTTATTTATTTACATTCAGTCAACAGAAACATAAATTAAATTAAAAACCTCAGTGTTATGCAGACTGAATAAAGCATACCTAATATGTTGCTAAGTAGATTTTTTTTAGATATTGCGGACTACAGCTTGTATTGTACTTTTATCCAGTGTACCTTTCACTACCTACCAAAAACAAAATATGCTGATAAAAATAATAGATTAAAATGAATTTTGCAAACCACCAATTTCACATGCTACACTCCTGCTGAGAATAAAGTTTTTACTGGCTCTTTTTATTTGACACATGAAATCAAGTATTCCTGCCAACTGATTTCATTTTAAATAATTTCCTAAGGACCCAATGGAAACAGACCACAGGGGACTTAACATTGAACAGAGAGATCACAAATGAATTTTAAGCAAACCTTTTTATCTTTACAGGCAAGTAATTGTGGAAACATTAAAGGTCAAACTTCCCTATAAAAAGGGATGCCCTTGTGTCATAGAATGTAGACGGCAGAAAAGTATGAGGTCTGGGGTAAATAATCCTCTCTTCTAAACACATATGTGTACTTAGACTCAAGTTAAAGTGAAGGTCAAGAGAATCCTTGGAGGGGAAAAGAATTTCCAGTACTTCTCACATTTCTGTTACACCCAGGATTTAGCTACCGTCTTCTCCATGCTGCTGTGGCCCCTCACACAAACCCCTATTGCGACAGTCATCTTAATGAATTATAATAACTTGTTTTTTATGTGTTTTTGATGTGGGTGTGTCTACTTGTTTTCTTTCCAATGAACCACAAACTCCTTGAGAAGAGAAATTGTCTTATTCATCTTGGGTCCCCAGCACCTAGCCCAATACTTGGCACTGAGTAGGTGTTCTGTAAATGCCTGGTGATTTCAAATGGATATTGAAAACACTAACATATGATTTAAAAGGATGACAGAGGAACTTGGAAGGGGGAAAGGACAATACAGTCACATTTGATTGATGTTGTAGAACTAAGAGCTGGTTTTAGGTAGAGTCAACACATGGAAATTTTTAAGGTCAACTATTGAACCACCTCCTTTTCCCATTTGGGCCAGTTAATTCCTCCATTTATTCATTCATTCATTCAGCATATATCTGTTGAGTGTCAACTCTGTGCTAGGCAACTATTACCTACTGTAATAGCTGATACCATGAAACACAGGATCACTGTCATTTGTTAAGATCTCATTGCAAATATGCCAACAGAGTCAGAGCTGGGCTCCAAGTTTATGCTCAAGCTAAACCGTGGAGCATTTTTATTTTACCATTTAAATATATCTTGCCATTAACTAAGCAGTTTCAGTCTCTTTAGGCCTCAAAGATTTACTCTAGGATATATTTGACAGTATAACCATATCTTACGATTCTGGCTTAATTCTTCAACTTTGCTAGTGATATGCTAAGTGTCACTTATAATTATGCTGAAGTGGTCCTCATTTTCCCTAAGAGTTTCAGATTAGACTGGAGACCCATGGGCAGGATACTTATCTTTTTCTGTACTTTATTCTATGGTGAATGTCTTGTTTTCCTTCAACAAATAATATGTACTTCTAATATGATCAAGGGAAACTGGGAATAAAAATTGGGTTGTCTTGCAGTCTCAGTCTTAAAATATGTTGAAAGTGGTATCATATGACCACTTATATAGTTTATAAAAACATTTTTTTGTCTTTTCAATCAATGAGACAGAAAATTCCCATAAGTGTTTAAAAAAAAAAACAAAACAAAACTAACCTTTCCACTAAAGTGAAGATAAGTAGGCAGATGTCTTTTAAAGCTGTACAAAGCCTCAGATTTCTTTCTTTCTTTTTTTCTTTCCCATTTACACATAATTTCTGGATGCAGGGCGGGGAGGCCATTCAGTAAGATGTGAGTACAGAAAATGATACTACCGTTTTGCTTAAAATAGGAATAAAAAGGAGCTTTTTGCCCCTTGTAATTTCTCCTTATTAAACTGACAAAAGCATCTATTTTAGAATTCTGTTAAAAGCAAGCTTGTTTGCTGATAGGTCAAAGAAGAGAAACAGTGAAATTATAAGTAAGAGATCCATTTGTTCTAGCCATGTTGCTGCCAGGATGGTATTATCCCTTTCAATGGGCTTTCTGATTATAATGTTATAACTGACAGTGGATTCAGCATGTACCTTAAAAATATGATTTATAATTGAGCAGTTCATCAAAATAGGTACTAGTCTTAGCACAAGTTCAATCAACATTGTTGAAAATTCAGTCTTATGTTTCCCCTCTCATTAGTTAATTCTATCCTATTTTATCCTTGCAGTTCCTTTTTTCTCCTTACATTTCTACACCTAAATATGAAGTGTAGGCATTGTCATCATTTCCAGACTGTACCATGTTGCCTTTGCATAGTTTACCATTGCTTAACAACAGGATACACTCCATAAATCTTTCTTCATAAATCAATCCTTCCCTTCCATTAATCATTTTCATTATTTATCTCTGACTTCCCTCCAAGATTGTCAACACTGCTTGTTTATTTAGGTGCTTGAAATTGAATACAGTGGTCTGGGAGTAATTCTAGCTACAGTTGTATGAGAGGCCACAGACTCCCTTCCCCTCGGGGCTTCCACACTGACTCACACAGTCCTGTTGTCTTTTTGTTGTTAATATTCACTGTAAATTTGTTCACATTTCTCCTGGTGCTCCCTCCTTCTTTAATTACTACTAATAATCCTGCTTTTCCGGATTCTCTTCTTCAACGAGTGCTTCTGATGTGATTTTTTTTTTTTTGCCAGATATTCGTTTGCATCTTTCTGAAGACAATTTCATTTTTTTTTTAACATCCCATATTTCTGACTTGTTTTGTCTTCTGAACCATACTGCTGTCCATATCCTGGCCATTTATCAAAGCTTGTAACATCTCCCAATTTAGTCTTTTCAACAACTGCCATGAGCATTCTGTTCATTCTCTTTTTTGGATTGTTAACACATACATAAAATACAAACCATGGTGACTTTCTAAGAGACGGACCCTCGGAACTGCATAGAACGCCACTGTTGTTACCTTTTACAGATGGCACCTTCAGCCTCCTTCAGTCTGCCTGGCTGTGTTATTATCAAAGCTATGTGGAACAAAGGTGTCCGGGGAAATTGTACAGCATGTCGAATTCAATGTTTTGTTCAAGTCTGAATATGATGCAGATACCCTACTACGTTCCAATCACTAGCTCATCTCTTCTCTGTGAATAAACAAACCTCTGTAAAATCTGACCTTGCTTAATGGGGGTTTGGTTTGGTTTTATTTTATAGTTTGGTTCAGTTTGAGGTTTGTTTTGGTTAAGTTCTTGAGCATCCCTCCCTCAGAGAATTTTTTTACTTCAGGTGATGCATTTTGGTGTGTCAAATGCACATCCAGGGGAGCTCAAAAGAATATCATAAATATTTCAAAAATGTGTAGCAGTAGGTGCATATTCTGAAAGCTCTGCTGGTGCCTATGGTCCTGAGGTTGGGGTCTCCTTCAACTGACAGATCAGAAAGTTCCCTGCCCAGCCCTGGGGGTGAGAGTTTAATCCTGTGGCCTTTCTAAATGCTTATTTCCAACCAATTCCACTTCCAGGGTTTGCTTTAAGGTTTTTGTTGTTGCCTTTGCTGCTGTTGTTGTTGTTGTTGTTGTTGTTGTTGTTAATTCAGACTTTATCTCCACACTGTCATAAAAACTGGGCAACTACTTGGAGGGAGAAAGCTTTGTAACTGACTGTCAACAGCCATGCATCCATCTCCAGGGGCATGATTTACATTGTATTTCTGTGATTGGTGCCCCTCACTCCCAGCACATTGTGAATGGCACCGCAGGGGTTAGGCAATCTGGAGGTGCTCTGGTTCTTTGGCTGTTTATAACCTTAATTATGAGAACTAAATGAGATAATTGATGTAAATGTATAATATGAATTTAATATTTTAAAAGTAAAGAGAAAAAGATGGCTATTTGTCCTAATTTTCCTTTTCTTTTTAGCAATTTATGTTACATGGGCGAGAATGTTGTTTTTCCCAGCTCCTACTAATCTTTAATCCTTCCTTGAACAAAAGAATTAAGTAACTATTCCTCAATGTATGCTGTAATTGATTTGTGTATTCCTTGACAGAATCTCTAATATTTAAATATTCTGTAACTCCTTATTTAAAGCTCTTTGTGTCTGTGCTTTTCACTTTTCTGTTTGCTGTTGGCTTCTTCCCTCCATTTCTTGCCATTCTTGCACATCCCTTTAGTTATTTCTAGGCCATGTTCCAAGCCATGAGACAATCACACCTATTAGGAACACAGACAAGAACCACAAACTAATAAAGCTAAAAGGTCTAAGCAGCTGAAGGAGATATTACAAAGTCCATCCATTAAAATGCATGTATGCTATTTAAAGTGAGGCCCAACTCAGAGCCCATGAACACTTTGCATACTCTTCTCTTAAAAATGTTATTAGCTGACATATTAGGCCAATGAATTGGAAGTGAAACAGAGAGTTCCTTCCTCCAAGTCAGCATTCTGAGTGTTGTCAACAATGTAATCTGTAAAGGAAGCCAGAAAAACAAAACTACTAAAAACTGCAGGATGAAGTCATTACATTGAGAACAAATAGCCCTATGTACCTCAAATGACTCTAATGATAGTACCATGACATGCCACTGTTTAGTTAGTAACTGCAGTTCATAATAATGGTAGGTCCATTGTATTCATAGCATTTCCTGGTGAAGTAGTGAAGTATATAGTACATTTTAGATGGATTTCTATCTAAAATTATTTTTGATTTTTGTAGCTAAAAATAGCTGCTAATTTTTAAAGACTATTTAGAACAACTCAACCTGCAAAAGATAGCCTAGCTTTTCTATAAATGACAATATATATCTCATGACCTCTTTAACATATGCATATTCATTCCCATCCTTTTGAGAATATAAATTCTTTTTTTTTTTTAGACGGTGTCTCGCTTTGTCACCCAGACTGGAGTGCAATGGTGTGATCTTGGCTCACTGCAACCTCCACCTCCCGGATTCAAGTGATTCTCCTGCCTTGGCCTCCCAAGTAGCTGGGACTACAGGCACCTGCCACCATGGCTGACTAAATTTTGTATTTTTGTAGAGACAGGGTTTTGCCATGTTGGCCAGGCTGGTCTCAAACTCCTGACCTCAAGTGATCTACCCGTCTCGGCCTCCCATAGTGCTGGGATTATAAGCATGAGCCACCGTGCCCAGCTTAGAGAATATAAACTCTTTAGCAGCAAGAACTGGTTCTTTCAACTTGACTTGAATATACAATGGTTATCTGAGCACACAAAATCAGAGTTTAAAATCCTAAACTTTCAGAATGAAAGGAATCTCGGAGATCATGGTAATCCAATCCATTTATTTTACAGAAATGTTAACTATCTGTATCAACATTTTCTCTAAGCTAATAAGGCATTTTCCTCCCAAAGTGTAGAAAAATGCATGCAACAAAATGGAAGTCTCCTACCCAAACAGAATCCCTAACGCCCCAGTCTTCACAGGAAGTTACCAGTTTCTTTTGTGAAAATTCTCTACACAAATACAAGTACACACTTGAGCCTTGTAAAATACAAATAATAGCATGAGAGACTTCTTTGCAACTTGATTTTTTAGGCTAAAATAATATATTTTTAAATAATAAATCTGTATTCACTGAAAAATGTAGACACTAGAATTAAGCTCCCTTAATATTACCTGAAGTTTAGTACTAATGAGTCACTAATACACAAAATATACACTTACAGATTTACTTCAGGCTATACAAGTGCCTCCTTTCCATTTTGAGGATGTGATGAACCCCAGAAGGAAGTGAAAGACGTGCAAAAAGCAAATGTTTTCCCTACAAGAATACCCCTAAATACATGGTCGTTCAGCACTTTAAGATGAGGCATGGAGAGCAGCGATCAGTTGTATTTTCTTTTTTTTTTTTTGGCGGGGGGGGACAGAGTCTCACTCTGTCGCCCGGACTGGAGTGCAGTGGCACGAACTCGGCTCACTGCAAGCTCTGCCCCCCGGATTCACGCCATTCTCCTGCCTCAGCCTCCAGAGTAGCCGGGACTACAGGTGCCCACCACCACGCCAGGCTAATTTTTTTTTGTATTTTTTAGTAGAGACAGGGTTTCACGGTGTTAGCCAGGGCGGTCTCGATCTCCTGACCTCGTGATCCACCCGCCTCAGCCTACCAAAGTGCTGGGATTACAGGCGTGAGCCACCGCGCCTGGCCTGTATTCTTAATATTCTAATTATTCAACATTTTTATAGTATTAGAACTAAAAAAGAAACCCCAAGATCCATTTAATATGGTGTTTTCAAACTGCAGGTCGGATGTGAGAAGTGGGTCCTAACATCAATCTAATGCATTACAGTCAGTATTTTTTTAGAAACCATTTTTGAAACAGTATTTTTTAAATAAAATGAAAATATCATAATGCATCCCATTTAACAAGGGAAAACTGTTTCATATTAATTTTTATTTGTGTGCATCTACACTGGGTTGTGATATAAAATGTCCATCTTGCTATGGATCATGGGCACGAACTTGAAAGTGACTGATTTAATCTAGCCTCTGGCTTCTAATGAGGTAAAACTATAAGTGTTCTCAGAGAAAGAGGTGTCTGTGCGTTCATGAGGACAAGCCTCTCACAAAGAACCATCTTCATTCTGGCTCATTATTTGAAGTACAATGTCACGTTCTCTTTTCATCAAGATTATTGGGGTACAGGCTTAATTCCAAACTTACTTTTTGCAACATAACTTTACCCAGTCAACTAATTGATTAAAACCCAGTAGAAATCCATCTTAGTCATTAGCCATCATTATTATTATTTCAATTATAGAAGCACAGGGATAACAGGAAAACTTAGCTACATCTGCAAATGGCTTTCACATTCTTTGAGCTAGCTCCTTTCCTCCTCAGAATCAGTGAGGCAGAAGGCTGCTGACCCAGCGACAAACCCTGAGGCACATCCAGAGAACTGACAGTCTTGATCTGGTCAAACCAAAAGAAGTAGTACAATTGTACTGAAAGGCTTAATGAAGGCTGTATCTCTCTTTACCACCATCTTTCCTCTATCTGATGGAATTGAGTGCAGAAATCACAATGGGAAGAAAGAAGTTACGTCCAAAACTTTGTGTTTTACTGGAGGCAACAATGGGGTAGAGTGTGGGTGTGGGGGTCAAGAAATGTGTGTTCTGTCTTGAATCTGAGTTTGGTGACAAGGCTTTTAAGTCTTCCAATTGCCCCAGCATTCCATGTCTTCATTTCTAAAACGAGGGACTGTGCCACAGCAGTTTAGCCATGAATTATCATCATAGCTGCACTTGCATGGCCCTTGCTACGTCACAGGCTCAAGCATTTTACATAATTGGCTGATTTAATCCTCCCCATGACACTAACAGGCGGGAAAATTTCCCTTATATTACAGATGGATTTGCACAGATGAGTAGCCAAGAGGTCAAGTAACTTGCCCAAAATGACCCAGTTAGCAAGTGGCTCCAGATGCTGCGCTCTCAACATCATGCAATGTTGCCCCAGCTGAGATCTTTTTAAAAATCACTTGTCCTATCCCCAACTACTCTCCAAAGCCTATGTTACTGAAGATATTTTCTACTAAATAAGCTGTATTTGCTAAATTTCATTTTCCATTTTATTAATCAAAGATGTATCATATGGTCAGAGTTTCTGATCGCATAAAATAAGTTACCACACACATTTACATAATTCCTGCCCAATTAGTATTTAGTGTTTAGTTCTTGTAGGGAAAATTTAGTGTTTTGGTTAACCTAGTAGTTGTATCATGTATGATTTCTGTTAGCCCAGGAATCTCAATTAAGACTTAGGGGCCAGGCGCAGTGGCTCACGCCTATAATTCCAAAATTTTGGGAGGTGGAGGCAGTCGGATCACCTGAGGTCAGGAGTTCGAGACCAGCCTGGCCCACATGGTGAAACACTGACTCTACTAAAAATACAAAAATAAAAATAAAAATTAGCCAGGTGTGGTGGCGGGCATCTGTAATCCCAGTTACTCGGAAGGCTGAGCCAGGAGAATCTCTTGAACCTGGGAGGCGGAGGTTGCAGTGAGCAGAGATTGCACCATTGCACTCCAGCCTGGGCAACAGAGCAAACCTCCGTCTCAAAAAAAAAAAAAAAAAAAGACTTGGGGACTACTTATGTCTGGAACATTGTATTTCCCTTTTAGTTCTTCTAGCAGCTGGTCTCAAGGGCAGGAAGGATACCATCGTAGGAGAGGGAACCTAGAAATCAGGCGGAGGCATTCTGGGTTGTCACAGTGACTGGAGGGAGGAGATGCTGCAGGGGTTGTTGGATACTAGCATTTAATGGGCCAAGGCCAGGGACAGTCCCACCCAAGGAAGAATTTCTCAACCAAGTGCCAAGAGCACTCCTGCTAAAAAACCCCCAAGGGCTGCTTACTGGAGGATGGCAGAGGAAAAGGAGAGACATGGAAGCTCCATTCCTACCATTACCCCCAACTCTGCCATGTTTCACTGGAAGAACTTCCCTCTCCTGGTGTCTTGTGAGGTCCAGGCAAGCCCCTCTTACACCTTTCCATTAATGTTTCCAGTATTTCTACATTGTAATGCTCCTGCACATACAGCAAGACACCATCTGGGGAAAGCCACTGTCTTTGTGCAATGATAGAGCTTGTTGTACACAGTCAGAGCCTGAAGGACACATCTGTGCCAGGGCAAACCCCCTACCAGTCCACTACGTTTCAAAGAATTGCCTTTGATCTTTCCTTTGTTCTGGGAGAACTCAGCAAGACATCCTCACAGGATAACCAGAGAGTGGCAGAGCAAAACCTCATGACACATGTCGAATAAGGTTTTTGATCCACATTCATTGGCTCTTTTAAAAATATGTATCAAAAAATCATTATGAAATACCACTTTACATCCTCAAGGATAGCTAAAATTGAAAAGACAGATAATACCAAGTGTTGGTGAAAATGTGGAGAAATCAGAGCCCCCATACACTGCTGGTGGGAATGTAAAATGGTACAGTCACTTTGGAAAACACCTAGGACTTCCTCAAAAATTTGAACAGAGAGTTACCATATGACCCAGCAGTGCCACTCCTAGCTACACACCCAAGAGAATTAAAAACTTGTCTAAACAAAAACCCGTAGATAAATGTTCATAACAACATCATGCATAACAGCCCAAAACTGAAAAAAAAAAAAAACAAAACAAGTGTATATCAAACTGATGAATGGATAAACGAAATGTGGTATATCCTTAAGGCAGAAAGGATTGAAGTGCTGACACATGCTACAACATGGATGAACTTTTAAAACATGCTAAAAGAAAGAAAAGTAACAAAAGGCTACCTATTATAGGATTTCATTTATTTAAAATGTCAAGCACAGGCAAATATATAGACAGAAAGTAGACTCGTGGTTGCCAGGGGATGCTGGTACAAGGAAATGGGGAGTGTCTGCTAATAAATAAGCTTCTTTCTCAGGTGATGAAAATATTGTGAAATTAGTGGTGACAGTTGCACGATTATGTGACTAAACTAAAAACCACTGAATTGAACACTTTTAAAGGTCTAAATTTTATGATATGTCTCAATAAAGCTATTATTAAAGAATAAATGTGAATGGAGTTTCTACCTTGTGGCAGACACTTTTCCAGCCATTGAGGGGATTCCGCAATGTACAAAGAAGACAGTGCACTTGATCTCATGGAATTCGCAATTCTAGTAAATAAATAAGCAAATGAAAGTGAACTGCATGCTCCTGCATATACAACCGCTGGAGCAAGCCCAGGGCACAGTGTTCAATTCCACATTCATATGGACTCCCGCCAGACATTCTTGCCCAATGTGGCTCCGGGACACTCACATGGGCCCCCCACAGGTCTCCTCTCAGAGCCACCACACAGCAGCTCCCTGGCCAAGGTCCCATTCCAGAAACTCACCCGCGGCGCCAGCCACCCAAGTTCTTCATGGATCCAGCTTGCACTCTTCTTTCAGCCTCCCTGGTTTCTTCTACCCACTCACTTTTACCCTTATTCGTTCATTTAGCAAATTATTTAACACGTATTTACTGAGGGCTATAGTAGCTAGAATGCTTTGGGCCAAAATATATAGAAATTTGCATCCAGTTTGGACTCAAAACTGTTTAAACAATACAGACAATTATTGTTTCCTGAACAGGATGTCCACACTGCAAGCATGGGGCTCTGACTGTTTCTCTAGTCCATTTGGTTCTACCCTCACCAGTGTGTTATCATTGTCCTCAGACAGCCATTGAGGGCAGCAACAATGGGGGCACAGGCTTTCTTGATTAGATCTAGCAAGAAAGAGAGAGGAAAAACTGTCCTTCAACCGTGGAATAGAAATCCATTTTTTCAACCTATCTGGGCCAGTCTAGATCAAGTATCTTCAGGTGCAGTGAAATGCCATGAGTCAATTGATTTCAGCCACATTCCTGGGCCAGTCACTCCTGAGGAGATGGGGTTTCCCAGGATTGATTGAGGATGAAATCCTAGAGCTGGAGGAGGAGCTAGCACTCCCTGAAGCCTGTGGGATACATAGGAAGGAGGAAGAAGGAAGGAGATCAGTCTGATTTTCTGTTCATGATAAATTATTTACCTGTCTGCTCCTTAAGCTCATGCCAGGTACTAAGTGCTTTTCTGTGTGCTAGGAATAGTTTATCTTATTTATTTGTGTATTTATTTCAGAGACAGGGTCTCACTCTGCCACCCACGCTGGAGTGAAGTACTGTGATCATAGCTCACTATAGCCTGGAATTCCTGGGTTCAAGTGATCCTCCCAACTCAGCATCCTGAGTAGCTGGGACTGCAGGTGTGTGCACACCTGGCTAAGTTTTTAAAACTATTATTATTATTATTATTATTATTTTTGTAGAGACAGGAGTCTCACTGTGTTTCCCAGGCTAGTCTCAAACTCCTTACCTCAAACAATCCTCCCACCTTGGCCTCCCAAAATGCTGAAAATGCTGGGATTACAGATACCACTTGGTCTAGGAATAGTTTACCTTTTATTTGATGAATGACTATGTTTACAGTTTAAACTGCTACAAAATCTTCCCCAAGTAACAATGTGTTCTCTCTCCTACTTGTAGCATTTCAAAGTCAGTGACACCTGATATGGGATGATATTTAAGAAGTACTTGACACCCCCAATGTCACATTCTATACGCAGCCACTCCTACTACATTTATGGCCAACCCTGCCCATATCCCACAAAATTCTCATGAGCAGAGGTGTGCCCTCTAGGAGAAAGTCTTCACTTGACTCCACCCATGCAATATGCTATAAAACTGATGCCAAATTTTCTGCTAGAAAGCTCTATACTTCGCTACCAGAAAGACTGGGTCAAGCATTGGTCAGATTATTAGCCTATGTTTAGAAAGTGATTTGGACATCTTGGAAATATCTCAGAAATATTTTGGAAATCTGAAATTGTTTAGAAATATTTGGATTCTTTGGAAATTGCTATTTGATCTGTTTTGTTTTTTAATTCTTACAATAAGGAGAATTTAAGGCATCTATAAAATATAGAGCTACCCCACTGCCACATACATACATGCCATCATTTCCCCACTTAACCAAAAATGTGCTTGCAGGTGGAATCAAAGTGAATATGAGCATTAATTCTAAACTCCATGAGTGATTAATCACAATTATAATCTTGTCTATACAATCTTATAAGTGCAAGGCAAAGAGACTTGCCAATGTAACGGGAAGGAGAAAAGCCAACTGGTTGGAAGAGAGTTGCAATTAATTGATTAAATTGATAGGCAGCAAATGCAGAGATGCTGGTCTCTCAGGAAAGAAGTTTTCAAAATAATACTGAGACTTAAATTCAACTGACATTATAATTAACAATACTAACTATGAATAATACCTATTTCTACCATGCTTTATTATTTATAAAATTCTTTTACATGCATTATCTCATCTGCTATCACAACAACCTTATCAGATGGAGAGGAGGTGTTTCCATTGCATAGATGAAGAAATCAATAGGCAAGGGTAAAGGTGACCTCTCATGCCACAAAGGTAGCGAGTCCAGAAGATGAAGCTCACCCCCAAGTCTGATTGTTCCTGAACTGCACCCAGCTCTCTCACTTCCATTCTCTTGTGGGGAGCATTCATATTTATTATTATTATTATTATTATTATTATTATTATTTTAGATGGAGTCTTGCTCTGTCACCCAGGCTGCAGTGCAGTGGCACATTCTCAGCTCACTACAACCTCTACCTCCCAGGTTCAAGCGATTCTCCTGCCTCAGCCTCCCAAGTAGCTGGCATTACAGGTGCGTGCCACCATGCCTGGCTAATTTTTGTATTTTTAATAGAGACGGGGTTTCGCCATATTGGCCAGGCTGGTCTCAAACTTTTGACCTCAAGTGATACGCCCACCTTGGCCTCCCAAAAGGCTGGGATTACAGCCGTGAGCCACTGCAACAGGCCGCATTCATATTTTACTGCATCCAGCACAAAGTAGAAATTCAAAAGTGATTGTCAATGGCTGAATTAGAAGGATTGCCAGCAGAAACAAATTGAGTGATCTGCAACAAGTAACAGTGAGAATCAGAATCATCATTAAGGAAATTTCCGGCTGCATTTTTAGAAACAGGGAGAGTTAACTAATGTAACTGTCTTTAAGTATTTATGGAAAATTGAATGATGGCAAAGTTAAGTAATTTTTCTCCGCGATTGAAAACATCTTTTTTGGCTATGCGCGGTGGCGCACACCTGTAATCGCAGCATTTTGGGAGACTTAGGTGGGAGGATTCATTAAGCCCAGGAGTTTGAGATAAGCCTGAGCAATATGGTGAGACCCTTATCTCTACAAAATATTTTAAAAATTAGCCGGGCGTGGTGACATGTACCTGTGGTCCCAGTATTCTTGGGGTAGTTGGGGTAGCGAGGGATGGGAAGGGGACTGAAGTGGGAAGACTGTTTGAGCCCGGGAGGTCAAGGCTGCCAGTGAGCCATCTTGGCGCCACTGCATTCGGCCAGCGTAAGCAACAGAGCAAGATCCTGTCTCAAAAGGAAAAAAAAAAAAATTATCTTTTTCAAAATGTGCACTATAAACGTTGATTGTTGCTGTCATCTAAAAAGATCTTTAATATGTCCATGATGTTTATTAATAAGTTCCATTTGTTGTGTTTACTCAGGCAATCTGTATATAGATTATCTGGTTTAACTCTCACGATCATCGTATAAGTGGGAATTATTAACTGCATTTCATAGATAAGGAAGCTGCAGCTTGGAAGGGTTAACTGTCGTTTCTCAGCTCCCACAGGAGGAAGTCATAGAACTGGGATTAGAAGAGAGCATTCTCTTAATGTCTTTCTGCTGGGCCAGGTTTAGGGGGATGCGGGTGGGGAACATGTTCCTCAAAAACTTCTTCTAAAGAGCAGACACAAAAATTATGGTTCTTAGTAGCAATAGCATTGACCACAATTCTTAGAAATATCTGAAATGCTCAAGCCTGTAATCCCAGCACTTTGGGAGGCCGAGGCGGGCGGATCACAAGGTCAGGAGATCGAGACCATCCTGGCTAACACGGTGAAACCCCGTCTCTACTAAAAACACAAAAAACTAGCCGGGCAAGGTGGCGGGCGCCTGTAGTCCCAGCTACTCGGGAGGCTGAGGCAGGAGAATGGCGTAAACCCGGGAGGCGGAGCTTGCAGTGAGCCGAGATCGTGCCATTGCACTCCAGCCTGGGGAACAGAGCAAGACCCCGTCTCAAAAAAAAAAAAAAAAAAAAAAAAAATATCTGAAATGTATTTAGCAAACCTCAAACCTTACTTGAAATTAATAAATACAAGGTGAAAGAATAAGATACACCTGGACAATTTCATCTTTTCCCTGTTCATTTAAAGCAATTGAATATGTGTGAATTTAGTCCAAACTCTTGTAATTAATACTGAAAGTATTTAAGGTACCAGAATTTTAATTACATGTTCCCAGAATACCAATAAGTGTTGCAAATATTTTGTTATAAAAATGCATGCACCTTCCCTAGTAAATGTGCTTGTTTTTCCTGATGTGTAAAACTTAGAGGAACACCTAGATTTTTAATATTACGTTTATTGCATTGGTAACCCTTTAAAATCTATTGTTTGTGTTATTGGTATCTTCCTTAAAAAGATACGATCAATGAAGTAATTTGGGTGTAGGAAGAATTAACATTCTTCGATAAAATTGTTCAAGACCAATCCAGAGTCATCATCTCAAATATTGCTCAAGACTGAGCATAAAAGTATTCCAGGTGTTCTACAGCCACAAGAAAATATATAGAAGTGCATAGCCCTGCCCTCCAAAAGTTTAAATTTAATGAAAATAGAAAAGGAAAGCAGACCTAGCCATATGTTTAGTAGATCATTAGCCAGGCTCCAGAGAATGGGGTGGCATCAGGAAGACGAACTGGTTACTATGAAAACTTTGAAACCCAGATTCCTTGAGAGGTAAATGCTGCCTGCCCCCTGTAGCCTGGTTAGTGAGCTCTTCAGCAGATGGCGGATTTACCTTTCTCATTTCACTCTTGCATTTAACCCAAAACAGGGAGAATTCTCAATTTCCAAACCAGATGTGCGTGACTGTTTAACTCCAGGAAAAAAACACAAAGAAATAGCTGGTGACTTTCTCGTTAGGAGGCACTGTTACGAGATGAGGACTGGGGTTTCTTTTTGTAGCTAATGTGACTTTTATTCCATTTAAAAGCATTGAAGATTCCTAACTTCGCTAAGGAAGAAAAGACTTTCCTTAGCAAAGACTTCCCTTTCCTCACATGGAAAATTCTGCCAATCCTCCCCACCCCCTCTCAATTCACCTATAACACTTGTTACTAGAAAGAGCTGTGAGTTGGGGCCAACTCAGAGTGTGGTGCTTTTTTCTTATGAATATGATCTGCCTCGGGAAATTTGCATACGCTTGCCTTCAAAGGAAGAGGAGGAATAATACATTTAATTAGCTCACTGCACTCCTTGAAATGTATCTGAAAGCAGATGACAGATCTCCATAATCAAACTACCACCTACACTTGAATTTTACACTATTTTCTCAAAAGTGGTATGTACTGGTTTATAACTGTAGTTACTTATAAATACGTGAAGTTATTTTTGTATTGTTTTCTATGCTGGAGGTAGCTTTTGCCTATACATAAATTAGAATGGGAGGTCACCTTTGGAAGGGAAAATTCATAATTCATTGCTGGTGAATTCTATACTAATTGTACAGAATAAATGTATTTGTGTACTATCAACACCAAGAAGGGCTTCCACTGGCCCAGCACATACAGCATTTTTACTTTTTTACTTCGATTAACAGACTTCAATGTGTAATCCTTAGAAATAATGACTAATTCTTCTGACTGCAAACTTATGAAAATATTTTAAGGATGGTTTGAGTCTAGCATCCCACCATGTAAAATGTAACACTATACACTGTGCTTCAAATACAGGATATCATACTAAAAATGTTACCTTCATTCATTTTACTTGCTATTTAAATTGACTGGTTTCCCCTCACAGTACTTTGTTAAGATTATTATTGTTTCAGATATAATAGCTACTATGTGCCAGAAACCAGAGATACAAAATACACAAGGCATAATTCCTACTCCTAACACAGCAAAATCTAGTCAGGGATACAGACATATAAATAATTACAGAGAGCTCTGAGATCCCAGAGGGAAAAGTGAGATATTCTTCTAGGGAGATGTTGAGAAGCCTTCCTGGGGACTACCATCCAAGTGCGGTCCTGAAGATAAAGCAAAAATTCAACAGAAAAAAGATAGGAAGAAAGTTATGACTGGGATTTTCTGGAATTGCTGTCTCTGTGAGGTTGGAACATGGGGTGAAGATGGGTGTTTATTAACATCACTTTGGATGTAGTTTTTAAAACAGAACTGGCATCCATTGGCCAAGTGTGGTGGCTCATTCCCGTAATCCCAGCACTTTGGGAGGCTAAGGTGGGAGGATCACTTGAGCCTAGAAGTTTGAGACCAGCTTGGGTAACATATGCTGTCTCTAATAAATAAAATAAATAAATAACAAAAATAGAAAATTTAGCTGGGCAAGATGGCACATGCCTGTGGTCCCAGCTACTTGGGAGCCTGGGGCAGGAGGATTGCCTGAGCCCAGGAAGTCGAGGGTGCAGTGAGCTGTGATCATACCACTGTACTCCAGACCAGGTGACAGAGTGAGACCCTGTCTCAAAAACAAACAAAAAGAACTGCCATCCGTAGTCTACTAAATGTTACTTATGACTTGACTATGCCTTCATTTTTTAAATAGACTTTAATAATTCATATGATTAAAATAAGAACTGTAACATCATTAATAGGCAAAAGACAGTGAAGAATAATTCCAAAAAATAAGCATTCAATTGAATAAATGTTAATGGGCAGTTAGTATTTTTATTTGTTTGTAATAGATAAACTTTATATACATGTGTATAATATTTAAATATATTATGTTTAATTTATTTTAAATATATTTAATTCATAATTTATAATTTATAAACACTCATAATTTATATATACATAATTGTTTTATGAATAATATACCAAAATATATTGTAAAATAATATACAATATGTAATAATAAAATACAATAAATATATTATAAATAATATATAATAAATAAATAAAAGCTAGGTCTTCTTTATTTGGCACCTACTGTATTCTAGGGTATGTTCTAGTCATCAGGGAAACAGGTAAACAGGGCAGATAAAATCCCTGCCTTCCGGGGACTTACATTACAGAGGGATGTGGGCAACAAATAAATGTAATATAAAATAGGCTGGGCATGGTGGCTCAGGCCTGTAATCCCAGCACTTTGGGAGGCCAAGGAGGGTGGATCACCTGAGGTCAGGAGTTCAAGATCAGCCTGGCCAACATGGTGAAACCCTGTCTCTACTAAAAATATAAAAATTAGCCAGGCATGGTGGTGGGCGCCTGTAATCCCAGCTACTCAGGAGGCCGAAGCAGGAAAATTGCTCGATCCTGGGAGGCGGAGGTTGCAGTGAGTCAAGATCAAGCCATTGCACTCCAGTTCCATCTCCAAAAAAAAAAAAAAAAAAAAACAGTAATATAAAATAAAATAATGTAAAGCTTAAGAGACTTGGGGAGATATTGAAGCATTAATTACAATAAATAGTGTGTGTGTGTGTGTTTCTGTTTCCTGGTGCTAGCTTGCCCTCTAGAATCACCCTAATCATTATAATGCTTATAAGCATTATAAAGCTTATAAGCTTTAAAAATATTGTGTGTGATAGATTTATCATCTCTCTAGCTTTCCTAATAAATGCACTTTCCTGTGTTTATTATGTAAAATGTAAATTTGAATAGCAGTATTAATGGTTTCCTTAAAAAGAGACAGACAGTAAACTGCCATGGTGGTGAAGAGTAAAGATTCTAGAAACAAACTTCCTGGGCTCAGCTCTCATAGCGGAGTGATTTGGAGCAACTTAACCTCTCTGCATCTCAAGTTCCTCATCTGCAAATAATAATGATACCCACCCACCTCATGGGGTTGTTCTAGTATTAAATAACTTAATATGTCAATTACTTAGAACAGTACTAAGTACATAATAAGCACGCAAATATACCGCCTATCGTTATTATTAAAATGTTAACAAACTTGCACATTAACAAGCCAGTGTTTGAAGTAAGTTCAAAAAAATGTCATGAAAAACTATGACTTTCTCAGCCAGGAGTGGTGCTGGTGCACCTAAATCCCCAGCTACTACAGAGGCTGAGGTGGGAGGATCACTTAAGCCCAGGAGGTGGAGGCTGCAGTGAGCCATGGTCATGCCATTGCATTCCAGCCTGTGCGACAGAGCAAGACCCTGGCTAACAAAAAGAAAAGGAAAAAAAAAAAGAAACTATGACTTTCTCTTGATCCACAATAGATACTACAAGTGACATGATGTTAAAAAATGAAGAAAAGAAAAGAGAAAGGAAGGAAGGAAGGAAGAGGAGAAAGGAGGAAGGGATGTGGAGGAGGAGAGGAGAAAATGGGAGGAAGAGAGACAGAAAACTTCCCAGAAGTAGGAAAGGGATATATCTGCCCCCGCAGAGATTTAGAGGCTAGTCAACTTAGAGTTTGGGAGTTCTTGTAACAGTTACAACATGCCACTCTTCCTGCGCAAATGAGTAAGATCATTCATCTTGAAGGTAATAGGCAAAGCAAACTATTTCCCACTTCCATCCACCTTGCAGATTTTCAAATGCATTTCAGCTAGCCCTTTGCAATTAGCAATTGTTTCTCTAGTGGTTTCAAAGCTACTTGATCCTCTTATAGCACTTTATTTCTGTACATTATTCATACATACGTTGAGAAGCTAACATAATAAGGTGGTTGCTCAATGAAGTTTTCACTTAGTGAACGTTATTCATTCTAGTCAACAACTATGTAGTTTTTTCTCACCCTAAGAGAGTTGAGAAGGCTTCACAGAGGACATGATATTTGAGTTGGGTCTTGAGAGACAAGAGCATGTTCATGAAGGGTAGAATATGCAAGTTCAGGAAGTGGTGATAAGTTTTAAGGGATAACATCTACATGTTTGATATCATATTTCACTCATAACTGAATGGTATTAATACACAGGTCAACTTTTGTTAGCTGTTGCTACTGTAGATACATTTTCTTCCCTTCTTGCCACTACCTCCCACACAGGCATGTACAAATAGATATTCACACACATTCATAAGCATGAGAGCTATGTTTTAAGTTCAAGTAGAGAAGCAGTGTTTAGTGAGGAAGAGACAACACGTAAGGAAGAGAAAAGCTTTTAAGAATCTAATTATTATTAAACTAGTTTTGTACCCTTGGTAGAAAGAGGGGAAGACAGCAAACAGCTATCTATTCAAGAGTGACCTGTGAGATTTCTGTGAGATGCTTAGTGTCACACTAAGCTCCTGCTATGAAGAAAGTCTGATGAAGAAAACAGCCCACGTAGCACCCTGGCATAGGCAGACATTGCTCTTCTCCAAAGGGCCATGTTAGCCATGAAGCTTCTCCAGGTGGTTTCAGGTAAGCAAGGACTGGAACAGAAGAACAGATGAGATGCTAAGTGGTGACCACTGCAGGCAGATTAACCTATATGGTGTGAGCACTTACGAAGCACCACGTTGGAAACTCCTAGAAATGGGCCACGTGTGATGGCTCACACCTGTAATCCCAGCACTTTGGGAGGCCAAGGGATGTGGATCACTTGAGTTCGGGAGTTCAACACCAGCCTGGGCAATATGGCAAAACCCTGTCTCCACCGAAAATACAAAAATTAGTCAGGCATGGTGAGTGACCCCGTGGTCCCAGCTACTTGGGGGGCTAAAGTGGGAGGATGGTATGAGCCCAGGAGGCAGAGGTTACAGTGAGCTGAGATCACATTACTCCAACCTGGGTGACAGAGTGAAACCCTGTCTCAAAAAAAGAAATTTCTAGAAATGGACGGGGTGCACTTTTACAAGTTTTTAAATACAATGGCTAATTAAGAGCTTGTACTAAGAGTAGAAAGAATATTGGTTCTGGCCTTTATTCAACACAGCTGCATGGTCCGTCACGTGCTCAGCACTGGCAGTACAGAGCAAGACAAATATCCCTGTCCTCAAGAAGCTTATATCAGAGCAGATAACAGATATAGTAAATAGGTAAATTATAAGATATGCTAGAAGATGATAAACAGTAGAGTAAAAAAAATAATGAAGCAGAATAAAGAGAATGAGAAATGCATCTCTCAGAATGGGAGTTGAAATTTTAAATGAAGTAGCCAAGTGACCTATGAGCAAAGACTTGAAGGAGGTAAGAAGCGAGCCCTGCCAAGAACTGAGGGAAGAACACATCAGGCAGGGGAGCAGCCGCGGAAAAAGCTCTGAGGTGGAATGTGGCCAAAAGGCACTGTCTATGTGTCTGAAGAAAAGCAAGGAGATCAGCGTGGCTGAAGAAGAATAAGCTGGCAGGGGGTTGGAGGATTGTGGCAAGGAGAGGCTACTACTCTTGTTCTCTTTTGCTTACATTATTGGTATCTGTCAATATTTTAAGTTACTTAAATATTTTATAATGTTTGCTTTAACTAAATGTTGATCCTACACCCTATCTAATCCACTTACCCAGGCATACATAAATTGCAATACTTTGCAATAAGCCAAAAATAAACAAAGAATGAGGATGCCAATGCCACTGTCATTCCCTTCTGCACTGGGGAGCTATCATTCTTCCTTCAGGATCTATCACATTTTATATACATCAGAATCGGTCACATATTATGTATGATGACCATCTGACATCACATGGAGTGTGGGTGATGGCATCAATTTATAAATTGATATTAACAACACTTAATTTCTTATTTTTTATTAGAATAAAATATAAATATTAATACAAGTTCAAGTATGTTCCTCCAGCCCCCATTCCTCTCCCCCTAGAGATGTTGTGCACTCCTGAGGAAGATTAACTTCCTCGGGAACATCTGGACTACAGAAGCCAAGGCTGAGGTCTTCAGCTTAGGGTGGGTTGTGGGTTCTGGGAAACCTCTCTGGACTCCATCGAGGGAGGGACTTTTCTATCAGTTGCAGAGAATGAGGGCCAGGAAAGTGATCCAAAAGGCACTGTCTGAGGAGGAAATTAATACAAAATGGAACCATGTGCTCCAAAGAAACTGTGGGTTCAAAAGAGCAGGGCAAACATGCAAAAATCCAGGAAGAGATAATGAAATAGAAACTGAAAATAGGATTCAATTCTTTCTTGTGAGTTTTGAAAAAAAAATCTAATCCCTGAAAGGTTCAGAGTGTAAAGGTTTTGCCAGAAACGAAAGGTTTTGAGGAATCCTTGCTCAATCCGTGCCAGTTTCTACCCCGCTCCCTCTCATCCCCACTCCCATTCCCAGATCAGCAGACCAAATTGTGCCTGTTTGCTCCAAGTTTTCCCAGTTCTAGCAATGAAAACCTCACATCCTGGGAAATCTCTCAGTCTCAGGAAAACCATGACAATTGGTCACCCTACTCCCAGATTGAACAGTCCACAGTTTTGGAATACGGGGAGTGTCAGAAGAGAAGCAAAAGAGTTTGATGCAGATTAGGGTTTTGAAGTCTTTGCCTAGGAACTGACTGGGACAACTCTGAATTGTCTGAGATTTCTTTCCCCATCATTTAGCATAATGGGACTCAAATTACAAATTAAATTCAATCATAGAAAAATGCACTTACATTTCCTGCACACGTGAGTCTGTGGCCTAAATTTCTCTGTCTCTCTCTTAATTACACACACACATACACACACAAACACAAACACACATACACACACAAATCTGGAGGAAGTTAGTTGATATTGAGGACAATAACTTTTTATTCCTATGTCTCTGAATTGTTTAAATTTTTAATACGATGAATTTATTTATCACTTGTCCCATTTAAAAATAAAAGAAAGAAAATATGTTTTTCCTGCAAGTCAGGAGGGCATATACCTATTTTATAGTGGACAGGTCACCAAAAGACAAATAGACAGAATGAAACTATGAAAAAGACTCAACTTGAGAGAAGGGGAAAACCCAAGGAAAAGTGATCATTAGAATGTGGCATGAACTAGAGAGGTAGAAAAAAGATGAGTTTTTTTGTTTGTTTAGGTAAAGTTTCTGTAGGCTGATGGACTAGAAAGAAAACATCAACAACTTTTACAGTAGACAAAAACTTGAGGTTTGAAAAGCAGAGAATAATGTGACTCAAAGACAACCTCCCATGCCCCTGACCAGCCTTGTGCTCAGCAACCCTGGGGCAGCACTGGATGCTGGACCAGCCCCTCCCTGAGCAGCCCCTCTCCGGACTTGCCTACTCAGTTTGTTATGCCCTTTTCTCTCTGGGCTCTTGCCTTTGGCAGCTTCCAAGCGGCCCCATGGGTTTAATTAGCACTTTCATGCAGACAGCTCCCAAAGCGCATCCATCTCCAGAGGTGACCCTCTCTCCTGGGTCACATTCTTCATTTCTAATTCCCTGCTAGTATCCTGTCCTAATATGTCAAAAACAGAACCCATAATCCCCCTCATCTTCCTGTTTCCATTTGTTGTTAGTGATAGTACTATCATGCCCCAGCCATATAATTTGGGGTCAGAATGTCTTTTCTCCTCCTCATCCCTTTCCCTGTTTTGTGCAATCAGTTACTTGTATCTGTTGAATCTTCCTTGTGTGTATCTTTCAATTCTGCATTTGAGCTGAGCCTGAAATAGTCCCTATAACCTTTCACCTAAACTGCTGCAATAGTAGGTTAGGTTCCTCTCTGAGGACAACCAGAATTCATTTCACACACTGCTGGAAATCTCTTGGAAACAAATTTATCCATTCAACACAAATATACTGAGCACCTGTTCACATACCAGGCACTGTTCTAGGCCTTCTAGGCCCAGGTGAATCAGAATTAAATAAGACAAGATCTCAGCTCTCCTAGAGCTTACATTCTAGTGAGCTGTGACAGACAATTAACAAGAGACCACAGAGGTAAATAAAACTTCAGAAAATAAGTGCCTTGAAAGAACAGTAGATGGGTAATTGCATTGGTAGGGGGTGAGTAGAACTGACAGCTTTTGATAGCGTGGTCAAGAAAGGCTTCTCTGAAGAAAGAGCCCAGGGCTGAGACCTGACTGAGCTGAGCCTTGCATCTCAGGGCTAAACATGTCAGGAAGAAAAGCTAGAAAGGGAGAAAGGCCTAGGCAGGGGCGGCTCACAGAGTGCCTTGTAGGAGTCTGGATTTTGTCCTTACTGTGAAGCAAACACATTACAGGGTTTTAAGCAGTGATCAGATCTAAGCCAATGTAATATGTTAAAAGATTACTCCAGAACTATGTGGAGAATGGCTTGTTTGGGGCTGGGGTATGGAAAAGATGATAGCAAAGAGAAACTTAGGAGCTACTGAAGTTGTTCAAGTGAGAGATGATGGTAACTTGAACCGGGGAGGCACCAAAAATATGTTGAGAGGTGGTTTGGAGTGTTGAGTTAAGAGGAATTGATTGATAGGTTTATTGTGGGGCATGAAGGAAATCATCAATGCTGATATAGTTTAGGGATGTGTCCCTTCTGAATCTCATGTTGAGATGAAATACCTATTGTTGGAGGCGGGGCCGTGTGGGAGGTGATTGGATCATGGGGGCAGATCCTTTAGGGCTTGGTGCTATCCTTGTGATAGTGAGTGAGTTCCCCCAAGCTCTGGTTAAGTGTGTGGCTCCTCCCCTTCACTCTCTTTCTCTTGCTCCTGCTCTCACCATGTGACACACTGGCTCCCACTTTGCCTTTCACCATGAGTAAAAGCTCCCTGAGTCCTCCCCAGAAACCATGCAGATGCCGATGCTATGCTTCCTGTACAGCCTGCAGAAACTTGAGCCAATTAAACATCTTTTTCTTATAAATTACCCAATCTCGGGTATTTCTTTATAGCAACACAAGAACAGCTTAATTCAGATGCCTTCACAGTTTTGGCCTGAGCAACCATGTGACAAAAGTCTATTAACTAAGATGATAAATATTGGGTAACGAGTAGGTTTGGAGGGCAAGGACCAAGACATGTTAAGTTTGAGATGCCTATTAGACATTTGTTGTAGGATGATATTTTAAGCATTTTTCTTGCATAATTTCTTGCTTTTTATTTTGAAAAATCCCAAGCATATACAAAAAAAAGAAAGAACAAAATAATAGACTCCCATGTATCCATCATCCAGCTTCAACAATTACCAGTATTTAGCAAATCATGTTTCATTTCTACCCACTCATGTACAGTTGCCCTCACCCCACACAGCTGGTGTATTTTAGAGTAATTTCCAGACATTATGGCATTTTACTCACAAATTCTTTTTTTCTAATAGTTGGACATCCTTTTATAACATATTCGCAAAGCTATGATCAAATCTAACAAAACTACCATCAATTTCTTCATAGCATCATCTACCCAACACCTGTTGTTTAAAATTTTCTAATTGCTGGAATGTAATTAAGAGCTTAGAAACAAACCCTTGAATATGCTGTCAAATGACTTTTGACAAGCATGACAAGACCATCCAATGTAGAAAAGATGGTTTTCAACAGATGGTGCTGGGAAAACATGCAAAAGAATGAAATGGGACCCTCACCTAAGACTGTATGCAAAAAAAAAAATCAAAATAGATCAAAAATCTAACAGCTACGTTACAAATATCTTAGAAAAAAACATGAATATATATCTTCATTACATTAGATTTGGCAATGATTTCTTGGATTTGACAGCGAAAGACAGATCAACTGGGGTTCACCAAAATGTAAACCATTTGCACATCAAAGGATATTATCAACAAAGTGAAAAGGCAACTCATGAAATAACATAAAATATTTGTAAATTACATATCTAATAAGGAGTTAATATCCAAAATATATAATGAACTCCGACAGCCCAACAACAACAACAACAACAAAAAATTTTAAGTGGGCAAAGGACTTGAATAGACCTTTCTCCAAAGAAGATGTACAAAAGCCAATAAGCACATTAAATGATGCTCAACATCACTAGTCACTAGGTAAATACAAATAAAAACCACAATTAGATACTACCCAACACCCATTAGGATGGCCATTATAAAAAAACAAACAAACAAAAAACCCAGAGAATTAGTGTTGGTGAGGATGTGGAGAAATTGAAACACACAATGCCGGTGGAAATATAAAATGGTACAACCACTGTGGAAAACAGTATGGTGATTCCTCCAAAAATTCAAAATAGGCTACCATATGATCCAGCAATTCCCCTTCTGAATATACACCCAAAAAAATTGAAAGCAGAGACTCAACAGATATTTGTACACCCATTTTCATACAGCATTATTCACAATAGCCAAAAGGTAGAAGCAATCCAAGGGCTCCTGGACATATGAATGAATAAACAAAATGTGGTATATACATACCAGAGAATATTATTCAGCTTCTAAAAGGAAGGAAATTCTAACATATGCTACAGCATGGATGAAACTTAAAGACATTTGGTAAGTGAAATAAGTCATTCACAAAAGGACAAAGAGCTGTTTGATTCCATTCATATGAAGTACTTAACAGTAGTCAAATTTACAAACACAAAAATAGAATGGAGGTTGCCAGTAGAGGGGTTAAGAGGAATGGGGAAAGGACAGTATTTTTTTTCATGTGTATACAGTTTCAGTTTTGCAAAATAAAATCAGTTCTGGATATTGATTGCACAAAAATGTGAATGGACTTAACACTACTGAACTATATGCTTAAAATGGTTAATATGATAAACTTATGTTACATATATGTTACCATAACAAAAAACATTTCCACTTGCATCATAAATGTCTTTCTACAATTGGTTTGTTTGAATAGGGATTCAAAGTCCACACATTGCATTTGGTGTTTTGGTTTCTTAATTCTCTATTAACTGAGAGCAATTCTATGTCACCCAAACCCCTTTTTGTCTTTCATTGTTGAAGAAACCAAGTTGTTTGGTTCATTAAATTTCCACATTCTGGATTGGCTGATTGCATTCTTATGATATCGTTTAACATGTTGTATTTCCTATCCTTGGTAGCTAAGTCTAAAGGGTTGATTAGATTCAGGTTCCAAGTTTCAGTAATGATATTTCCTAGGCAACACTGTGTACTTTCTATTGTATCACATCAGGGAGCACTTGCTGTGCCACTCTTTTTCTGATGTTAAGATTGATGCCTGAATGCAGGCAAGTGTTGTCAGCCTCATCTATCTATTATAAAGTTCTCCATCAACTTTTCACCCAACAGTTCCAGCAGCCATAGATGACCATTGATAATCTATATCCATTATTTCCTTATGGGATCCAAAAAGGAGATTTTTCTAATTCTGTCATTCTCTCAGCACTCATTAGTTGGAATTCTTTTATAAAAATGACTTCTTTCATCAGAACTATTTGATAACTCTAAAGTTTGTTCAAGAAGTCAGGAAAAATGTTTTATTCTTTCCCTTAGTCATTAGTTTTCAGAATAATGGGCTAATGCCTAGCAACTTTCATTTTTCTTTTTTTTTTCTTTTTTTATTATTATACTTTAAGTTCTGGGGTACATGTGCATAACGTGCAGGTTTGTTACATATGTATACTTGTGCCATGTTGGTGTGCTGCATCCATCAACTCGTCAGCACCCATCAACTCATCATTTACATCAGGTATAACTCCCAATGCAATCCCTTCCCCTTCCCCTTCCCCATAATAGGCCCCGGTGTGTGATGTTCCCCTTCCCGAGTCCAAGTGATCTCATTGTTCAGTTCCCACCTATGAGTGAGAACATGCGGTGTTTGGTTTTCTGTTCTTGTGATAGTTTGCTGAGAATGATGGTTTCCAGCTGCATCCATGTCCCTACAAAGGACACAAACTCATCCTTTTTTATGGCTGCATAGTATTCCATGGTGTATATGTGCCACATTTTCTTAATCCAGTCTGTCACTGATGGACATTTGGGTTGATTCCAAGTCTTTGCTATTGTGAATAGTGCCACAATAAGCATACGTGTGCATGTGTCTTTATAGCAGCATGATTTATAGTCCTTTGCGTATATACCCAGTAATGGGATGGCTGGGTCATATGGTATTTCTAGTTCTAGATCCTTCAGGAATTGCCATACTGTTTTCCATAATGGTTGAACTAGTTTACAATCCCACCAACAGTGTAAAAGTGTTCCTATTTCTCCACATCCTCTCCAGCACCTGCTGTTTCCTGACTTTTTAATGATTGCCATTCTAACTGGTATGAGATGGTATCTCATTGTGGTTTTGATTTGCATTTCTCTGATGGCCAGTGATGATGAGCATTTTTTCATGTGTCTGTTGGCTGTATGAATGTCCTCTTCTGAGAAATGTCTGTTCATATGCTTTGCCCACTTTTTGATGGGGTTGTTTGTTTTTTTCTTGTAAATTTGTTTGAGTTCTTTGTAGGTTCTGGATATTAGCCCTTTGTCAGATGAGTAGATTGCAAAAATTTTCTCCCATTCTGTAGGTTGCCTGTTCACTCTGATAGTAGTTTCTTTTGCTGTGCAGAAGCTCTTTAGTTTACAGGTGTGCACCACCACCAGGCCCAGCTAATTTTTATATTTTTAGTAGAGATGCGGTTTCACCATGTTGGCCAGGCTGGTCTTGAACTCCTGACCTCAGGTGATTTACCTGCCTCGGACTCCCAAAGTGCTGGGATTACAGTTGTGAGCCACCACTCCAAGCTGTTTTTAAATTTTAATGAGATAAATATCTTAGTCTTTCTTGAAGATAATGACTTCTTATGCTAAGAAGAGCCTTCCTTCTTCTTTAATATTATAAATATATTGATGTATTTTCTTCTTTTAAAAAATTTTATATTTAAATTTCTTACTCACCTGGAATTTGCTTAGTATGACATGAGGTAAAAAATAATAATTTTTTTGTTTTGCACTAATGATTTATTCCAGAATTAATTATTGAAAATGCTATTCTTTCTTCATGTGTATATGAAATACTAGCTTTTTATATCAGAGAATTCTCTGTTCTATTGATTCAGCTCTTCATTTTGTTTTAAATATTGTATCTTTTAATATATTATATTTTAAGTTGCTCTTTTTATTGAAAAGTCATCAAGCACATTCTTTTTTTTAATTAATTTATTTTTTATTTTTTATTTTTTTAAGATTTTTTATATTATTATTATACTTTAAGTTCTAGGGTACATGTGCATAACGTGCAGGTTTGTTACATATGTATACTTGTGCCATGTTGGTGTGCTGCACCCATCAACTCGTCAGCACCCATCAACTCGTCATTTACATCAGGTATAACTCCCAATGCAATCCCTCCCTCTCCCCCTCCCCGTGATAGGCCCCGGTGTGTGATGTTCCCCTTCCCGAGTCCAAGTGATCTCATTGTTCAGTTCCCACCTATGAGTGAGAACATGCGGTGTTTGGTTTTCTGTTCTTGCGATAGTTTGCTGAGAATGATGGTTTCCAGCTGCATCCATGTCCCTACAAAGGACACAAACTCATCTTTTGTTAAGGCTGCATAGTATTCCATGGTGTATATGTGCCACATTTTCTTAATCCAGTCTGTCACTGATGGACATTTGGGTTGATTCCAAGTCTTTGCTATTGTGAATAGTGCCACAATAAGCATACGTGTGCATGTGTCTTTATAGCAGCATGATTTATACTCCTTTGGGTATATACCCAGTAATGGGATGGCTGGGTCATATGGTATTTCTAGTTCTAGATCCTTCAGGAATTGCCATACTGTTTTCCATAATGGTTGAACTAGTTTACAATCCCACCAACAGTGTAAAAGTGTTCCTATTTCTCCACATCCTCTCCAGCACCTGTTGTTTCCTGACTTTTTAATGATTGCCATTCTAACTGGTATGAGATGGTATCTCATTGTGGTTTTGATTTGCATTTCTCTGATGGCCAGTGATGGCGAGCATTTTTTCATGTGTCTGTTGGCTGTATGCATGTCTTCTTTTGAGAAATGTCTGTTCGTATTCTTTGCCCACTTTTTGATGGGGTTGTTTATTTTTTTCTTGTAAATTTGTTTGAGTTCTTCATAGGTTCTGGATATAGCCCTTTGTCAGATGAGTAGATTGCAAAAATTTTCTCCCATTCTGTAGGTTGCCTGTTCACTCTGATGGTAGTTTCTTTTGCTGTGCAGAAGCTCTTTTGTTTAATTAGATCCGATTTGTCAATTTTGGCTTTTGTTGCCATTGCTTTTGGTGTTTTAGACATGAAGTCCTTGCACATGCCTATGTCCTGAGTGGTATTACCTAGGTTTTCTTCTAGGGTTTTTATGGTATTAAGTCTAACATTTAAGTCTCTAGTCCATCTTGAATTAATTTTCGTAAAAGGAGTAAGGAAAGGATCCAGTTTCAGCTTTCTACATATGGCTAGCCAGTTTTCCCAGCACCATTTATTAAATAGGGAATCCTTTCCCCATTTCTTGTTTCTCTCAGGTTTGTCAAAGATCAGATGGCTGTAGATGTGTGGTGTTATTTCTGAGGCCTCTATTCTGTTCCATTGGTCTATATCTCTGCTTTGGTACCAGTACCATGCTGTTTTGGTTACTGTAGCCTTGTGGTATAGTTTGAAGTCAGGTAGCGTGATGCCTCCAGCTTTGTTCTTTTGACTTAGGATTGTCTTGGAGATGCAGGCTCTTTTTTGGTTTCATATGAACTTTAAAGCAGTTTTTTCCAATTCTGTGAAGAAGCTCATTGGTAGCTTGATGGGGATGGCATTGAATCTATAAATTACCTTGGGCAGTATGGCCATTTTCACCATATTGATTCTTCCTATCCATGAGCATGGTATGTTCTTCCATTTGTTTGTGTCCTCTTTTATTTCACTGAGCAGTGGTTTGTAGTTCTCCTTGAAGAGGTCCTTTACATCCCTTGTAAGTTGGATTCCTAGGTATTTGATTCTCTTTGAAGCAATTGTATGGAAGTTCATTCATGATTTGGCTCTCTGTTTGTCTGTTATTGGTATATAAGAATGCTTGTGATTTTTGCACATTAATTTTGTATCCTGAGACTTTGCTGAAGTTTCTTATCAGCTTAAGGAGATTTTGGGCTGAGACGATGGGGTTTTCTAAATATAAAATCATGTCATCTGCAAACAGGGACAATTTGACTTCTTCTTTTCCTAACTGAATACCCTTGATTTCTTTCTCTTGCCTGATTGCCCTAGCCAGAACTTCCAACACTATGTTGAATAAGAGTGGTGAGAGAGGGCATCCCTGTCTTGTGCCAGTTTTCAAAGGGAATTTTTCCAGTTTTTGCCCATTCAGGATGATATTGGCTGTGGGTTTGTCATAAATAGCTCTTATGATTTTGAGATACATTCCATCAATACCTAGTTTATTGAGAGTTTTTAGCATGAAGTGCTGTTGAATTTTGTCAAAGGCCTTTTCTGCATCTATTGAGATAATCATGTGGTTTTTGTCTTTGGTTCTGTTTATATGCTGGATTACGTTTATGGATTTGTATATGTTGAACGAGCCTTGCATCCCAGGGATGAAGCCCACTTGATCATGGTGGATAAGCTTTTTGATGTGCTGCTGGATCCGGTTTGCCAGTATTTTATTGAGGATTTTTGCATCGATGTTCATCAGGGATATTGGTCTAAAATTCTCTTTTTTTGTTGTATCTCTGTCAGGCTTTGGTATCAGGATGATGTTGGCCTCATAAAATGAGTTCGGGAGGATTCCCTCTTTTTCTATTGATTGGAATAGTTTCAGAAGGAATGGTACCAGCTCCTCCTTGTACCTCTGGTAGAATTCAGCTGTGAATCCGTCTGGTCCTGGAGTTTTTTTGGTTGGTAGGCTATTAATTATTGCCTCAATTTCAGAGCCTGCTATTGGTCTATTCAGGGATTCAACTTCTTCCTGGTTTAGTCTTGGAAGAGTGTAAGTGTCCAGGAAATTATCCATTTCTTCTAGGTTTTCTAGTTTATTTGCATAGAGGTGTTTATAGTATTCTCTGATGGTAGTCTGTATTTCTGTGGGATTGGTGGTGATATCCCCTTTATCACTTTTTATTGCATCTATTTGATTCTTCTCTCTTTTCTTCTTTATTAGTCTTGCTAGCGGTCCATCAATTTTGTTGATCTTTTCAAAAAACCAACTCCTGGATTCATTGATTTTTTGGAGGGTTTTTTGTGTCTCTATCTCTTTCAATTCTGCTCTGATCTTAGTTATGTCTTGCCTTCTACTAGCGTTTGAATGTGTTTGCTCTTGCTTCTCTAGTTCTTTTAATTGTGATGTTAGGGTGTCAATTTTAGATCTTTCCAGCTTTCTCTTGTGGGCATTTAGTGCTATAAATTTCCCTCTACACACCACTTTAAATGTGTCCCAGAGATTCTGGTATGTTGTATCTTTGTTCTCATTGGTTTCAAAGAACATCTTTATTTCTGCCTTCATTTCGTATGTACCCAGTAGTCATTCAGGAGCAGGTTGTTCAGTTTCCATGTAGTTGAGCGGTTTTGATTGAGTTTCTTAGTCCTGAGTTCTAGTTTGATTGCACTATGGTCTGAGAGACAGTTTGTTATAATTTCTGTTCTTTTCCATTTGCTGAGGAGTGCTTTACTTCCAATTATTTGGTCAATTTTGGAATAAGTGTGATGTGGTGCTGAGAAGAATGTATATTCTGTTGATTTGGGGTGGAGAGTTCTGTAGATGTCTATTAGGTCCACTTGGTGCAGAGTTGAGTTCAATTCCTGGATATCTTTGTTAACTTTCTGTCTTGTTGATCTGTCTAATGTTGACAGTGGGGTGTTGAAGTCTCCCATTATTATTGTATGGGAGTCTAAGTCTCTTTGTAAGTCTCTAAGGCTTGCTTTATGAATCTGGGTGCTCCTGTATTGGGTGCATACATATTTAGGATAGTTAGCTCTTCTTGTTGAATTGATCCCTTTACCATTATGTGATGGCCTTCTTTGTCTCTTTTGATCTTTGATGGTTTAAAGTCTGTTTTATCAGAGACTAAGATTGCAACCCTTGCTTTTTTTTGTTCTCCATTTGCTTGGTAGATCTTCCTCCATCCCTTTATTTTGAGCCTAGGTGTGTCTCTGCATGTGAGATGGGTCTCCTGAATACAGCAAACTGATGGGTCTTGACTCTTTATCCAGTTTGACAATCTGTGTCTTTTAATTGGAGCATTTAGTCCATTTACATTTAAGGTTAATATTGTTATGTGTGAACTTGATCCTGTCATTACGATATTAACTGGTTATTTTGCTCGTTAGTTGATGCAGTTTCTTCCTAGCATCGATGGTCTTTACATTTTGGCATGTTTTTGCAATGGCTGGTACCGGTTGTTCCTTTCCATGTTTAGTGCTTCCTTCAGGGTCTCTTGTAAGGCAGGTCTGGTGGTGACAAAATCTCTAAGCATTTGCTTATCTGTAAAGGATTTTATTTCTCCTTCACTTATGAAACTTAGTTTGGCTGGATATGAAATTCTGGGTTTAAAATTCTTTTCTTTAAGAATGTTGAATATTGGCCCCCACTCTCTTCTGGCTTGGAGAGTTTCTGCCGAGAGATCTGCTGTTAGTCTGATGGGCTTCCCTTTGTGGGTAACCCGACCTTTCTCTCTGGCTGCCCTTAACAGTTTTTCCTTGATTTCAACTTTGGTGAATCTGACAATTATGTGTCTTGGAGTTGCTCTTCTTGAGGAGTATCTTTGTGGCGTTCTCTGTATTTCCTGAATTTGAATGTTGGCCTGCCTTACTAGGTTGGGGAAGTTCTCCTGGATGATATCCTGAAGAGTGTTTTCCAACTTGGTTCCATTTTCCCCCTCACTTTCAGGCACCCCAATCAGACGTAGATTTGGTCTTTTCACATAATCCCATACTTCTTGAAGGCTTTGTTCATTTCTTTCTCCTCTTTTTTCTTTAGACTTCTCTTGTCACTTCATTTCATTCATTTGATCCTCAATCACTGATACTCTTTCTTCCAGTTGATCAAGTCAGTTACTGAGGCTTGTGCATTTGTCACATATTTCTCGTGTCGTGGTTTTTATCTCTGTCAGTTCGTTTATGGCCTTCTCTGCATTGATTATTCTAGTTATCCATTCTTCCATTTTTTTTTCAAGATTTTTAGTTTCTTTGTGCTGGGTAAGTAATTCCTCCTTTAGCTCTGAGACGTTTGATGGACTGAAGCCTTCTTCTCTCAACTCGTCAAAGTCATTCTCCATCCAGCTTTGATCCATTGCTGGCAATGAACTGCGTTCCTTTGCAGGGGGAGATGCGCTCTTATTTTTTGAATTTCCAGCTTTTCTGCCCTGCTTTTTCCCCATCTTTGTGGTTTTATCTGCCTTTGGTCTTTGATGATGGTGACGTACTGATGGGGTTTTGGTGTGGGTGTCCTTCCTGTTTGTTAGTTTTCCTTCTAACAGTCAGGACCCTCAGCTGTAGATCTGTTGGCGATTGCTTGAGGTCCACTCCAGACCCTGTTTGCCTGGGTATCAGCAGCAGAGGCTGCAGAAGATAGAATATTGCTGAACAGCGAGTGTACCTGTCTGATTCTTGCTTTGGAAGCTTCGTCGCTGGGGTGTACCCCGCCGTGTGAGGTGTGGGGTGTCATTCTGCCCCTAGTGGGGGAGGTCTCCCAGTTAGGCTACTCAGGGGTCAGGGACCCACTTGAGCAGGCAGTCTGTCCATTCTCAGATCTCAGCCTCTGTGTTGGGAGATCCACTGCTCTCTTCAAAGCTGTCAGACAGGGTCGTTTGCGTCTGCAGAGGTTTCTGCTGCTTTTTGTTGTTGTTGTTTAGCTGTGCTCTGGCCCCAGAGGTGAAGTCTACAGAGACAGGCAGGCCTCCTTGAGCTGCTGTGGGCTCCACCCAGTTCGAGCTTCCCAGCAGCTTTGTTTACCTACTTAAGCCTCAGCAATGGCGGGCGCCCCTCCCCCAGCCTCGCTGCTGCCTTGCCATTAGATTGCAGACTGCTGTGCTAGCAATGAGGGAGGCTCCGTGGGCGTGGGACCCTCCCCGCCAGGTGTGGGGTATAATCTCCTGGTGTGCCATTTGCTAAGACCCTTGGTAAAGCACAGTATTGGGGTGAGAGTTACCCGATTTTCCAGGTGTTGTGTGTCTCAGTTCTCCTGGCTAGGAAAAGGGATTCCCTTCCCCCTTGTGCTTCCCAGATGAGGTGAGGCGCCCTGCTTCAGCTCTCACTGGTCGGGCTGCAGCAGCTGACCAGCACTGATTGTCCGGCACTCCCTAGTGAGATGAACCTGGTACTTCAGTTGAAAATGCAGAAATCACCTGTCTTCTGTGTCGCTCGCTCTGGGAGCTAGAGACTGGAGCTGTTCCTATTTGGCCATCTTGCTCTGCCCCCTCTCTTTTTTTCTTTCTTTCTTTTTTTTTTTTTTTTTTTTTTTGAGATGGAGTTTCACTCTGGCACCCAAGCTAGAGTACAGTGGCATGATCTCAGTTCACTGCAATGTCCACCTCCTGGGCTCAAGCAATTCTCATGCCTCAGCCTCCTGAGTAGCTGGGATTATAGGCAACCACCACAACACCCAGCTAATTTTTGTATTTTTAGTAGAGATAGGGTTTCCCCGTGTTGGTCAAACTGGTCTTGAATTCCTAACCTCAAGTGATCTGCCCACCTCAGCCTCCCAAAGTGCTGGGATTACAGGCATAAGCCACCTAGCAACTTTCAAAGTTTACCAATTACTCTTCTGCTTGTTTTGTTTGTAAACATGGGTTTTTAATATATTTATTTCCAACTCATTGCATTGCATTCTTTTTTTTTTTTTTTTTTTTTTGAGACAGTCACACTCTGTTGCCCAGGCTGGAGTGCAGTGGCATGATCAGTGCTCACTGTAGCCTCAACCTCCTAGACAGAAGCAACCCTTCCACCTCAGTAGCTGGGGCTACAGGCATATGCCACCATGTTCAACTAATTTTTTTAATTTTTGTAGAGATGGGGGTCTCCCCATGTTGCCCAGGCTAGTCTTGAACTCCTGGACTCAAGCAATCCTCCCACTTTGACCTCCCATACTGTTGGGATTATAGGCCTGAGCCACCATACCCAACCTCAGTATTCTTTTTGATGCTCAGTTGGTCCCATCTGTGGCCAGTGGGGGTCTCAAGTTGGATCCTGAGTCCTTTTAATAAAACCTCAGTAGTCTTTATTAGCTTATTTGCTTTCTGTTACCACATGGTTTTCCAGAATTATCTTGTATATTTCCTGCTTCAGACCTGGAATCAGCAATTTCTGCCAGGAGCCTTAGGAAATGGTACTTAGAAACAACAATCCAGGAGGTAGGGATATTAATTGCTACTGAGACATCATTGCTTCTAGGTCTTTTCAATATCCACAGTAAGAAAATAAGTTTTGTTGTTGCTTTGTGTATTAGTTCATTTTCATGCTGCTGATAAAGGCATACCCAAGACTGGGCAATTTACAAAAGAAAGAGGTTTAATGGACTTACAGTTCCACATGGCTAGGGAGGCCTCACAATCATGGCAGAAGGTGAAAGGGACATCTCACATGGCAGCAGACAAGAGAAGAGAGCTTGTGCAGAAAGACTCCCATTTTTAAAACCATCAGATCTCATGAGACTTATTCACTATCACAAGGACAGTATGGGGTAAACTGCCCCCATGATTCAATTATCTCCCACTGGTCCCTTCCATAACATGTAAGAATTTTGGGAGCTACAATTCAAGATGAGATTTGGGTGGGGACACACACCCAAACTATATTACTTTGTGTTTTGTTTTATTTTGTTTTTGAGACAGTCTTGCTCTGTCACCCAGGCTGGAGTGCAGTGGTGCACTCTTGGCTCACTGCAACTTCCACCTCCCAGGTTTAAGCAATTCTCATGCCTCAGCCTCCCAAGTAGCTGGGATTACAGGTGCACACCACCATGCCCAGCTAATTTTTGTATTTTTAGTAGAGACGGGGTTTCACCATGTTGGCCAGGCTGGTCTCAAACTCCTGGCCTCATGTGATCTGCCTGCCTCAGCCTCCCAAAGTACTGGGATCACAGGCATGAGTCACAACACCTGGCCGTTGCTTTGTGTTTTGTTTGTTTGTTTGGTTGTTTGTTTTTGGTTGTTGTTGTTTTGAGACAGAGTCTCACTGTATCACTCAGGTTGAAGTACAGTGGCAAGATCCCGGCTTGCTGCAACCTCGACCTCCTGGGCTCAAGTGATCCTCCCTCCTCAACCTCCCAAGGAGCTGGGACTACAAGCATGTGCCACCATGCCTAGCTAATTTTTAACTTTTTGTGGAGATAGAGTCTTATGATGTTGCCCAGGCAGATCTCAAACTCTTGGGCTCAAGTGAACTTCTGCCTCAGCTTCCCAAAGTGCAAGGATTGCAGGCATCAGCCACCATGCCCGGCCTGCTTTGTTGTTTTTCTTTTTTTAGGAGAAAAAATCATGAGTTCATATTATATTTCCAGAATATAGTGTTTTAACTTAACTTCTTTAATTTTTATATATGTATCTCTTTATCCTGAAAATCTTGGTTCCCAGTGATATGACATAATTATTTATTTACTCTATCCTATTATATACATATTATGATTTCAAAATAATGCCAATATAAAAACTAACAATATGATATCTAAGTACAGTTTAAGATTTATTTCCAGTTCTTTGTGTCCTTAGAATATATTTCACTAAGAATGCATTTCCAAAATTCGTTGTGTCTTAAAGTCACATGTGTGCCTAAGACACAAATACACAAATATAAAATACATTTGTTTTATTTTGCCTCATTTTGTTTCCAGTTCTTAGAGATTGCATTATTTGTTGTTGTTTTCTTTATTTTTATCTAATTTTATTTTAAAACTGGGTAAAAACATTCACACGGTTCCAAGGTGAAACTAAGTACACTTATCAAACAAAGTATGTTTAGAAAAGTCTAGTATCCATTTTTTTTTTTTAATTTATTTATTATTATTATACTTTAAGTTGTAGGGTACATGTGCATAACGTGCAGGTTTGTTACATATGTATACTTGTGCCATGTTGGTCTGCTGCACCCATCAACTCGTCATTTACATCAGGTATAACTCCCAATGCAATCCCTCCCCCCTCCCCCCTCCCCATGATAGGCCCCGGTGTGTGATGTTCCCCTTCCTGACTCCAAGTGATCTCATTGTTCAGTTCCCACCTATGAGTGAGAACATGCGGTGTTTGGTTTTCAGTTCTTGTGATAGTATCCATTTTTATCCCTTCCACTCTGTTACCTCCCTCCTTACTCTCTACCAAATAACCATTTTCACTAGTTTTTGCATTATCCTTCCATTATTGTATTAATATATGCAAATATAAATATGTATTTCTATTTATACTCCTTTATTAGGTAAAAGGTAGCATATAACAGACACTATTCTGCCCTTACATTTTTTCACCTAATGCTATACATAGCAGGATAGCAAGATATGGAGATTTCTTCATTTCTTTTAACCCCTGTGTGGTCATCCATTATGTGAATATACCGTATTTTGTTTCAATTAGTCTCTCATTGCTGGACATTCAGGTTGTTTTCTATTTTGCTGTTATAAATGGTGTTATCATGAATTGCTTTGTACATGTCATTTCATATTTTTCCCAGTGATCTTTGGGAAAGATTCCTGTAAGTGGGATTGCTGGGTCAAAGTAAAAATGTGTATGTAATATTGATAGATAAGGACAAGCTCCCTTCACCAGAGATGTACTCCCATCAGTAAGGTATGGAAGTACCAATTTCTTCAAAGCCTTGCCAACAGAATCCAACTGTTAAACTCTTGGATTTTTGCCAATCTGAGAAGTGAGAAATGGCATTTTAATGTAGTTTTAATTTTCATCTCTCTAATGATAAACAAGATTGAGCATCTTTTCATACTGTAAGTGGCATTTGTGTTTCTTTTCCTGTGAATTGTGTGCATATTTCTTGTCCAGTTTCATAAGGTTGTTTGTTTTGCTTCTCAATTTGTAGAAGTTCTTTAGATCTTAGGGATATTAATCCTTTTTCTGTGAGACAAATTGCAAATATTTCTCCAGGTGTCATTTGTATTTTTTGTTTGTTAGTTTCTTAAGACGGGGTCTTGCTCTGTCACCTTGGCTGGAGTACAGTGGAGTGATCATAGCTCACTGCAGCCTCGATCTCCTGGGCTCAAGAGATCCTTCTGCCTCAGCCTCACAACTAGCTGGAACCACAGACATGTGCCACTATACCCGGCTATTTTTTTACTTTATTTATTTTTTGTAGAGACGGGGTCTCCCTATGTTACCTAGGCTGATCTCTAACTCCTAGGCTCAAAGGATCCACCTGCCTTGGCCTCCCAAAGTGCTGGGATTACAGGTGTGAGCCATTGCACTCAGCATCATTTGTATTTTTACTTTGCTTTTAGGGGTTTTTGCCATGCAGAACTTTAAAACATGAAACCAAAGTTATCAAACTTTTCTCTTCGTTTTTGGAAATTTTCACTCACATATGGTAAAGGAATTCACCCATGTTTTCTTCTAGTATTTGTACAGTTTTGTTTTTAACCCATTCAGAATTTATACTGGTTATATACTATACAGAATAAATCCATTTTTATCTTTTTCATATGCCTATCCATTTGTGCCAACATTGCTTATTTAAAAGTCTATTTTTCCCCACTGATTTCAGATGCTGCTTTTATCATGGTCTAAATTTCCATGTGCAGTTAGGTTTATTTCTGGATATTCTATTCGGTTCCATCAGTTGTCTGTTCATTCACTTGCCAATACAATTTTCTTCTAATTATAGAGACTTTGTAATATGTTTTAACATCTGGTTTAAGATCAAGCCTCCCTCTCATTGTTTTCCTTTTTTAGAGTTCTCCAGGCTATTTCTGTTTAGTTGCTTTTCCAAATGAAATATATAATCAATTTGTTTAGCTTAAAAAAAAACCTGATAATATTTGTATTATCACAATAGATATCTTTATAATACTGAGTCTTCCTATCTAAACTTATGGCCTACAATCTGTTCATATCTACTTTTGTGTCTTTCAAGAGTGTTTTATTCATGTATGTTTTGGTCATTTCTTATTATTTATGCCTAGGTACTTTTGTTGGTTTTGCTGCAATTATAAAAGGAGTCTTTAAATCTTCCAACCAGTTGTTATTTTTATATATGGAAGCTATTCCTGGCTGGGCGTGGTGGCTCACACCTGTAATGGCAGAACTCGGAGAGGCCAAGGCAGGATCGCTTGAGGTCAGGAATTCAAGACCAGCCTGGGCAAGACTCTATCTCTATTTTAATTTTTTTAACCTATGGCTTTCTATATATTGATTCTATAACTTGCACTTTACTGAATTCTATTAAGTGTTTGGCAGTTTTTCCAATTTTTTTTTTTTTTTTTTTTTAGTTTTCCTGATATATAATAAATAATCTGTAAACAGAAATAATTTTATCTCTGTGTCTCTAATTCATATGCCTCTCTCTACTGGCACAGGATGATAATTTCAAACTGGTTTTAAAGAGTAATGATGATATTGTCCATCCTTGTCTTATGCCTGAATTTGGCAGGTGTTTCTCGATTAAGTAAGATGCTGACTTTAGGGATGAGATGCATATAATTTTCAGATGCATTTTTAGTTCCCAATAAATCTGTCACTCCTCCTATTGAGGCTGAGATGGTACTTCAGGATAAAGCAAAAATCACCAAGAATAGTTGCTTTTTGAATGTTAATGTACATACAAATCACCAAGTGATCTTGTTTAAACGCATATTCCGATTCAGCAGGTATGGGTTGGGGGCTGAGATTCTGCAGTTTTAACAAGCTCCCAAGACATGCTGGGATGCTGCTGCCTACAGCGGACCACATTTTGAGTAGTGATGACCTAAAAGAAATTTTTTTCTAGCTTTGATTTTCCAAAATAAACTTTAAAATAGTTCAAAGTAGAAAAAATAGTCATAAAAATTCTGTTTTCCAATTTTAAAAGCCAAACTTTTAACTCTCTATAGACCAATCCTAGAGGACTAAACAGAGGTTTTTTTCATAAGCCACAGAGTGGGAAGATGCAGGATATGACAAAAGGGTGGCTTCCTGCCACATAGGAAGAGGAAGAAAGTTCTTTCTGCAGCTGTGGGGAGGAGTCTAAGAAGATCGAGTTGAGACATGTAGTTCTTGCAGCCCTAGTTAGAAATCATGCTGGGGCTGGTGGCAGGGGAGAGGAAAGCCCAGATGGTTCAAGGGAGAATATGAGACAAGGAAGTAATGCAGGAGCAGCTGCAGCTAATGAACACAATGAGGGCCTCACAGGTGCAAAGAGCAAGACCAAAGCCCCCAAAAGAGACCCTTCAGCAGAGCCAAGCCAGGCTCAAAGGACTCAGACAAACTCCTTTCCCAGTGTCAGAATAAGAATTTATTGTTGGTTTTGTGTCTGGGTGTAGTCGATGAAAAAAACACTAAAGGAATCTGAGGCAGAGCGACCCATCCATTCACTCTGCAAACTGAGTGCCCATTATGTCAGGTGCTAGGGACAAAGTGAATAAGATAGACAGAGCTCCTGCCCTCATGGAGCTTAACGTCAATGACATCTAACATCTATCAGCAATGGTAGTTTACACAGGGATATACATCTGAAAATCTATATCACATGCCCATACCTGCCCCTGGAGATGTGATTTGATAGGTCTGGGAAGAACCCAGGTAATTCAGATGCTTAATTCTAGTTAAAAATAACGATTTTTCAATATTTATGCATCGCTAGAGTATTTAATTTCCCGACTAAACATTTGCAACTACAAATTTAAACTTGTATGCAGTAAAATAATATTTTACATTCTTTTTGAATTCTAAAAAATATTTCTAGAATATATGAAAATAGTTGGTTTTTAGGACACGAATTAGTCACACTGTATTTGGGATATGTTCTAAATCATAAAACAAAGCTTCACAATTTTTAAAATTACGACTTTTTAAACATATACAATTAAGATCCAAATATAGGGTTTTTTTTAAATTAGCACTCTTCCCTATAATAATTTAAGCCAATTAGTATTTGCATATTTAGTAATGCTGTGAAAAGGAAGTTTCTGGGTTGAAATAGTACTTCTGTGAAAAAAAAATGTTGTGTATATATTTTTATATTTAGGGTGTGAATGCATGTGTGTATATAAAACATTACCCTATATTTACAAATTCTAAATCCTGATATATATTGATGTTTAGAAAATAAAATCATTTATAATGTTTTCCTTTATATAAAAAATACACACTTTCCCCTAAGATATCACTTTAATCCAGACTTCCTCCTGGAATCTTCTCCAGGCTCCACCTTCCCTCCCACGCCCGCCGGCATTTGGTTCCAGCTCTATCGTGTAGCTCTATTGTGTTGCTGAGAATAAATGAACAACTCTGAAAGGGAAACTTGATCACTGAGACCAAAGTGAAGTCTGATATTTTCAAGATCTTGCTCAAATGTACTCACCCCGTTAGTTACCATATCCTGTTATAGTTCTTGCCACATTGCATTGTGACTTATCAGTTCAAGAGTCTATGTTAACTAGACTGTGAGAAGTTCTTGTTCTACTTTACTTAGAAATCTGACACATAGAACAAATCAAGAAATGCTTCATGAATAAATGAATGATTAAATTGCACTTCCCATCCTCTTTAAGAGCTGTCATTTAACCACAGCATTTAGACAGACTCTAGCTTTTGTGTCTTTACAATTTGGTTTTATAACCAAACTCAGTTCTGTAGGGCCTAGGTCTCTAACCTCCCTTGTGAGCTGCTTTTTTATCCTAGAGGCATAGGACTTACTGGTAGAAACAATAATAGGATGGCAGTGGGAAGAGGCCTCTGCATACCTGGATCTGCTCTCAGGAGTAACCAACCAAACCAAAATCTGAAAGCCAGTTAGTGTACCTGTGGTATCAGAAAAACAAAATGAGATGGATAATCTTAAAGCATCAAACGCCTTTACAATAGTTCTGCATTTATCCATTAAGCAAACCTAGTATTTCTTTCTTCTTATCAGGCCTCCTGGCTTTTCTTCAGTTCTCTTCTTATAATCTAGAGGTTAACAACCTTTCTGAGATATCTTCAATTGCTCTTTATCTGATTGCATGAGGAAGGAACAGTGGAATTGTTCAAGAAAGTCAAGACCAACGTGCTGGAGAAATGAAAGAGTCCCCATTATGCTTGCCCAGGTTTTGTCTAAAGCAAATTTTTCTGCAGCTGTAAGTAGATTTCCAACTGGTCAGACTCCTTTAACTTAAAATCCTAGAAACAACTGGAGTACTTAAAGAGGTTCCAAAAGATGACATAAATGAGAAAATATGGCTAAAGAAGACTAAACAATCTAGAGGTGTAGGTGGGAAAGGATCGAATCCAGAAAGATAAACTAAGGCATGGAAGCACAAGTAGGTCTTCAAGTCCTCTCAACTCCGAATGAAAGTCTAGAAATGCAGAGTCAGCAACAACAATACCTGAGAATAAAGTTAAATTCTATGCCTAAGGCATGGGCTTGATTCTGCTAGGAGTCAGTATCCTTAGACCCTCAAGTGTTATCAGAGCTAGAAAGAGGCTAAGTGACTGCAGGTGAGCCCTGATCCAATTCCTGTGCTGCATTCCCAAGATGTCCTCCCGAAACATAAGCAACTTATGTGAGACAGCAGGGCTTCTGGGGGTCATGGGTACAGAGGAGACCATTAAAGCTCTGAAAGTGAATGACAGATTACTATACATACAACGTATACCACACAATACGTCTCATTTTTAGCACTGTCAGCATTTGGTAATGATTACATTGTTTGTGACATATTTGATATGCAAAATCTCTAGAGTAAAGAAATATCCCCTAGAGCCATATCTGTATCCATTATGTGTTTTCATATTGACCAATGCACTAGAAGAAAACCGTCAGAAAATAACTTTACAGAATATCCTCCCATGGCTAGGGCCTTGGGGAAAGTTTTAGAGATGAATTTTTTCAACAAATACTTCTGAGATACAAGAGTAGAGCAATAGTAGGTGGTACAAAAAGAATGTAGAAAGTGTTGGAAAAGGAAGGGGAAAAACTCGATAAGGTAGCTTCACCGGGCTGTGGAATGAGAATAGGATTTGGAGTTGAAGATTTGAGAATGAATCTCAGTTCTGCCACTTGCTAGAAGTGCCTCTATTTATCCATTTGGAGAATGACAGAAATAAGTATACTATGTCATGAAGTTTTGTGAGAATCAAATAAGAAACTGTATGAAAAAAACTGTAGTTAGCATATGACAGGCATTCAAAAATTTTAGTTTCTTCTCCGGCGTTGCAACTTTTAGATCGTCAACTTCTTTGAGCTTTAGTTTTCTCATCTCAAAAATGAAAATACTCTCTGGGTTGTACTAAGAACTAAAAAGAAATCTATCAAGGCACTCTGCAAACTGCAAAGCATTACTTAAATGTTAGTTATTGATTTGTATGAAACATTTGGCATTTTTGGTTTCTCAACACATAAACACCTCTTCTACTGGGGGAAATCCCAAGAGAAGTGGGGAGCAGCTCACTATGACAGCCAAGGAAGGGTAAATATTCCATGAGTTCTGGCAGGTGGAGCAGACCCAGGCAGAAGCTTCTGCCTGGACTTTGAAACTTAACGGAGTAACCGAAAGCACAGGGTCAAAGATTCATCACAGCAGCTGCAGGGGTTGGACTGCAGCTTCTTGATGGCACAGGTGCAGGGTGGTGCTGCCAGCAGCAGCAGTGCCAGTGCCTGCGAGTGTCCAGTGGCAACCACGCCAGTGGTAGGATCCTAAACAGAGTCAGCCTGTGGTGGGATCTTGGCTGTGCCTCATCTTGCTTGGAACCTGCTCAAGTCTGGCTCTCCAACCTTCTCCTGGATCCTTTTCGCATGTAAGATATACAGAAGCAATTATATTTTCATAATTAAAAAACTATTATTGATACACATACCATCACAGTCCCTAAGCTCAAGGAGTATACATTCAAATTGCCAATGATAAAATGATTTATACATATGTAGTTATTTAATATGTTGGCTAAAACCCCAAATAACCAGATCCTTTTAGTATCAGATAAAAAAAAAAACTCAGCCAATGCCCAAAGTAAATCTTTGTGTGAAGCACTATACAGTTAGATGCTCATTTTTCTGCAAACCCTGCACTGAATAGCTGCAAAAACTTCACAGCTGCAAAACCTTCAAAGTCAAGAGATTTTGTTTTGTCCTTTTTTGCTAAATGAACTCTAGCAAAAAAAAAAAAAAAAAAAAAAAAGACAAGCCAGTTCATCCCAGACACTAGAACCCATAGGGAAAACACATAAGATTAATTTCTTCTACAAATTATTTTATTAACATCTTTAGAGTTAGTGTTTCTTGGCCCTTTTTTAAAATTTTTCATTATTAGTCCCTAGGGAGACAAATGTAATTTAATTTAAATTCTCTATAACAGAAGATTAGATACTAAGGAATCCAACTTTGTCAGGTGAGGTTGAGGTATGGGGGACCACCATGGTAATATCTTGGGTTTTTGCCCCCTAAAAACCCATATTTGCTTTCCAGTGGTCAGGAGAGGAGACTCTGTAGCCTCCACTGAGAATGCATGCTTTAGCATTATGGTCTTAGACAACAGACTAAGCTTCGAACAAGGACTTGGTAAGTGTTATCAATGCTTCCTATTCCCTTTCTAAATAAATATGTATTCTGGGCCTTAATGAATTGAATTTACTATAGCTAAAAAATTTTGTCAGGATTAGTCCTGTCCAAATGATTACCTACAGTTCAAACTGCCTCTAAATTACACTCTGGTAATATTCTGATTTGAATGAAAAAAAAAAAGATTATCTTTGTTAAACTGAGATTGAATTAAAGTTTAAATTTACCCAATATTATTCCAGTAGAGACAGAAAACACAGTGTTATGTAGTATAAAAAGGGAGAGAAATCAAGACTGTACCCAATATCGATCCCAACTCATTCTGACCAATGGAGCTGAGGAGGCCTTCTTGTTAAACTCTTCCCAACCTACTTAATCCATGCCCTTGGCTTGAACTACAAACATACTGCTCATCACCCCAAATCTCTATCACTAGCTCACATCTCTTTCCTGAGCTCTAGATCCATTTATCCAACCTCCAGTAAATATCTATGCTTTGATTCCCTCCAAGCATTTTCAATGCCATGTGTCCCAGATTGAATTTGCCCTTTTATTTTTGCTTTATATGACCTATTTCAATGAATGACAGTTTCCTAAGCCATAAGCCTGGAAGTCTTTCTAGCATTTTCTTCCTCCTTATTTTCCTTATCCAACCAAACTCTAGGTCCTACCAATTTTACCTGGCTACATCTCTACAACCCTTGGTCTAAGTCATCTCTCTCTAAGAGAATACCACAGCCTCCTCAGAGATCTCTGCCTCCAGTGTTACTCCCTCCAACTCCTCCTTCACACTTCACACTGAATGTTCTTTCTTAGTATAATGAAAATGGAAACCATACCCCAATTAAAACTTTACAATGTTCACCAACATCTACATCCTTTCCCTTGGCCTCATGTTTCCATTAGGAGATTCCTGCCACAGTTTCACACATGTTCTCTTTCAACTTGCCCATCCTCCAACTCACATCTTCCTGTGGAAGCATGAGTGATTTTCCTGGCAAATTTTGGGGAATATACTGCATATAACTGACTTAACTCTTCGGAGCCAGCCAATCTGCAAAGCATGTCCTGTTCTCTACTCATCTGTAGGGTAAAATTTTTCAGGGGCAGTCTCTGCTCCTTTAAGGAAGGGTGCCGCAGTTTAGGAGGTAAATGTAATTTAGGCACAAGTATTGAGAAGCCTAGTGTGACTGTACATCTAAGCGACATCATCCAATCCAGCTTTTGTCTGTAATAAGTCTCCTTTTATTCCAGAATACCCCAAGCTCTCACACATCCTTCTTTTCCACATGCTGTTCCCTGTGCTGCTTTTGCATTTGGAAAGCTCTTCTCATACTTCCCACCTCAGCTAACATGCTATTCCTAGACAGGCTGCAGGACTCTTACTTTTCTTCCACTGAAAGTTATCTGTATATTCACATAGAAATCATCCTATCACATTGTAACTTATTTGCATATTTGACTATAAATTCCTCCAATAAATTCCTCCAGAAAAGGAAACATACCTCAATTTATTCTTGAGTTCCTAGAGCTCAGTACTGAATGACATAGTAGGTCAACAGTAAATACTTATTCATTAAACTGGTAAATAAATATGCTTCCCGTATACTCTCATTCCCAAAAAAAGGAGTTTGTATAAAAAATCATTTAACTACATTACATGAGTACTAAAACTGGATTAACGAGAAGTGCCATAGTTCTTTTTACAATGTATGCCAACTTTAGTGAAAGGAGAACTATATTCTTTAGATGTGTCTTAACTGGATACCAGTCTAGAAATAAAATCAGCTCTATTTATAACCCCTATTCTATAACTCCTCAAGTAAGAAATTACATATCTAATATCTAAAAAAAGAAAGCTATTTTTCTAGATAAAATCAGTCTTACTGAAAATTTTACACAATTGATTTTCAAGTTTGCATTATGTGCAGCTTCTGGATTGTAAAATGCTGATCACATCATTTTATAACATTCAGCCACAGACAACTGTGTTTTGGACAGAGCACAGTGTCACTGTAATTCCTTAATATAGTATTATGAAATGAGAGCATAGGTATTCATTTTAACCCTCTGAGGATCATTCCAAAACAAGACTTTAGTTGTTTTAGAACAAAGAAGTATTAAAACATATTTATACATCATCTTGCAAGCTTATTGAAGATGAGTTTCAAAATACAACAGAAATATAATCAAGTAAAGCAATCAGGAGGAAAGGAAATGAACAGCCTCAGTGAGATTAGGATACAAAATATAAGCTCTAGGTTCTATACTCTTTCAGAGGTTGCACATAAATTTGGCCTCAAATGGAGTTTGGCAAATTCCTATCAACTTGCAAGGTATATATAAACATCAACACACTGATGTCTTTTATTTTATTTATTTATTTTTTTGAAACAGGATCTTGCTCTCTTGCTCTGTCATCCAGGTTGGAGTGCAGTGGTGCAAACACAGTTCTGGGCTCAAGCAATCCTCCTGCCTCAGCCTCCCAAGTAGCTAGGCTAATTTTTTAAAATGTTTTTGTCAAGACAAGGTCTCACTATGTTGCCTAGGCTGGTCTCAACCTCCTAAGCTCAAGCAATCCCCCGTCTCTGTCCCAGAAAGAGCTGGGATTACAGGTGTGAGCCAATGCACACAGCCACACTGAAGCCTTTATTAAACTCTTAGTTTAATAATTATTATATCTTATCCCATAGCTTATTCACAGCAATGGCATGGGGTGTAAATAAAAGGTCAATAAGTCAAAATAATCATAAGGAATCCTAACATTTTCTTCTCACAAAATATTGAAAATCTAGTTCTAGTCTGTAGTGAGATAGCCAAGTCTGAAGCTGACCTATACTTCCAAGTACAATTTTCATCGGAGAGGCTCAGACTTAAAACTTAGCAAGGAAGTTAATGTGTATTTTGGGTGGAATGTCTAGAAACCAATAGGTCAATAATTTTAGAGGAGGAGGAGAAGAAAGTTTCTCTCTTCTAAATACAGAAAGGTCATAGTCTAACATCAACTAATCGAAGGAAACATATTCATAACTTTAGTAAGAGCAAACAAATAGTATGGATAAAATACTCTCAGTGATTCAGAAAGTAGGAAATCTTCGGGTACTTTCATTTACACTGAACTTATTTTTAAATTTTATTTTATTTTATTGATGTGTTTATTTATTTAGAGAGGGATTTTGCTTGCTGCCAAAGCTGGTCTTGAACTCCTGGGCTCAAGCAATCCTCCTACCTCAGAATCTCAAGTAACTGGGACTACTGGCACACACAACCATGCCCAGCGAGCTTGTTTTTTAAAAGCAATTATATTATCTAGTTTTGTAATATTAACATTCCAGTTAAAAGTTGGCATGGGATCTACAAACTTTAGGGACATTAACCTTGGTTTGTAAACTTAAAATTAAAGTACCCAGGTCGGGCGCTGTGGCTCATGCCTGTAATCTCAGCACTCTGGGAGGCCAAGGCGGGTGGATCGCTTGAGGTCAGGAGTTTGAGACCAGCCTGGCCAACATGGTGAAACATGTCTCTACTAAAAATACAAAAATTAGTGCTACTTGGGAGGCTGAGGCAGGAGAATCACTTGAACCTGAGAGGTGGAGGTTGCAATGAGTTGAGAAAAGAAGAAAAGAGGAGAGAAAAGGAGAGGAAAGGGGAGGGGAAGGGAGAGGACGGTGGGGAGGGGAGGGGAGGGGAGAAAAGTGAAGCACTCAGAGGATGAATGAAATCTATACTTCCATGATTTTATTTACCAAATTCATACCTTGTATTACTGTGCCCTTGAATATACATGAATTACTGGACAGTTAACCTAAATTCAGGTCCTTCTATATTTATTATACCTGAAAACGATTTTTCCACATAGTGAGAAATTTATTGTATGATAAACATGTAGTTGGCCTCTTCTAATTTTCCTTCCTATGTTACCTTACCACACTGGCCAGAGTTTTTACTTGCTGGCTGAGCATTCTTGCCAAACCAGGCACGAGAAAGAATGCCACATTTGCAGGACTACTGTGCAGTTTAAACCAGTTTTAAATCATTCGTCACCCAATAATAGAAGATGACAGAAGAAATTTCTCCCTCAAAGCACATGAGAAGGATTTTCTAAGATTTTAAAAGTTTTCAGAAAGTAAAATGTCACCCATAGTTTTCAGTTCTTTGTTTCACGCTACTCTTCATCTTCTAATATCCCAGGTCTAATTATGAGTACAGATAGACTCTGAGGTGAAAACAATGAGGTAGAAATAATTGCTTTTCATGCAATCTGAAAGAGTCATGGTAATTAAGATACAGGAACAAAAACGAACCTAATCTATGATGCTAGTTTCTAAAAAAACATGAATAAATGTCCCCAAATTGATCCCATGTTCTCCTTTTCAGCTCCAACATATTCATTTCCTGGATAGATATGGGGAGAAATATTCTGTGCAGAAAAATGTATCTGTCCTTTTCAAAAGTTTCCAGAAAGTGCTCTCCCATCCCTCAACAACTCCAGAATAGGAAGATTCCATTGACCATACCTCCAGTTGTGGTACTGAGGTCCCCAGAAGCAACTCAACACATTATAAACTATGTAGAATAAATAAAAATTGAAACAACATAAAAGAGTGCCATAGGTCCAGTCAGACACTGTACCTTTCAACAGAGAATACAGAAGTGTGAGGGCAAATCACAGTCATCTTGCCAGGAAAAGAAGTCACAACCTAAGAAACTCCTGACGGAGCATTCCCTGTATGGGAGGCTTGTTCATGCTGTCCTGAGGTTGACAAGAAAAAGACTTCCAATCTACTCTTACCTTTTCTATGACAGACAAGGATAACTGCTGCAAATACACGGGGAAAATGGAAAAATGAATATCATGGCATCTAAGTCTCTATTAGGCCTATGATATTCAAAACCAATAGAAAATCCAATGCATAAGAGATCTCCTGTTTAGGACAATAGCAGGCCATGTCCCAGGAGAGCCTACTGTAAAGGAGCTCACTCCAGTGTGACATCATGTGAAGGAGCCCACTGGGTCCAAGGGGATTCATCAGTTGTGCCAGTGGCTTCCAGTGCTGGCATTTGCTGGCTTAGAGTCTTACGGCTGTCTTCCTCTGCTGACCTTGCTTCTGACTTCAAAGACATTCTATTTGAAAGAGATTCTGCCATTTGCTCAGACTCATATTTGGAATGTTAAAAGGTTGACCATTGTTGGGTAAAATGGTCCAGATGCCAAAATCAAAACTGAGTGCATAAATTGTTGGGACAGATGGGTGGCCATCTGGAAAAAATACAGTTGGATTAAAACCTCACACACTTAACACGAAGCCAAACCCAATATGGTAAAACTTTTCATGTAGAAGAGTAGAACTGTAAAAGGAATAGAAAAAAAAAAAAGGATAATTTTCTATAATTCCAGAGTAGGAATGGTCTTTATGACACAAAATCTAGATTTTTTTTAAAAAAGGTAAATTTAAGGATAACAAAATCAAAAACAGCTGCATGAGAAAACACACAAAATGCAGATTAAAAAAGTAAAACAGGCCAGGTGCAGTGGCTCACACCTGTAATTCCAGCACTTCGGGAGGCCAAGGCAGGTGGATCACAAGATCAGGAGATTGACACCATCCTGGCCAACATGGTGAAACCCCGTCTCTACTAAAAATACAAAAATTAGCTGGGCATGGTGGCATGCGCCTGTAATCCCAACTACTCAGGAGGCTGAAGCAGGAGAATCACTTGAACCCGGGAGGCGGAGGTTGCGGTGAGCCAAGATCACGCCACTGCACTCCAGCCTGGCGACAGAGTGAGACTCTTCTCAAAAAAAAGAAAAAAAAGTAAAATAAAAATAATTTGTAGTCCATGTCAGAATAATTGTCTATATATTATGACATATAATATATAGTGTCATATTTATATATAAGTACATAATTTAGAGCTATGCATTTATAACATTATATACACATTTATCTTTATATATATACACACACACACACACACACACACACACACACACCTCAAACTTGCAAACCAACTGGTCTGCACAAGTTACTTACAGTTAGTGAATTAATCAACCAGATAAGTTTTTCTTATGAGTAGTCAGAGAAATGGTCTGTATTCTCTAATGCATGTGTGTTGTATTAATTCACGTGGTTCATGCTGTTGTGAAGCTGCAGTTATTGAGACGGTGTAGAACTGAGCGCTGTCCAGAAGGAGGAGCACAGGTTGCCCTGAAGCTGATACTCTTGTCTGCAGTGTTGCCATGGAGCCTGTGCATGTACGCTTACTATCAGTGTGGAGCAATCATTTCCTATTCCATTCAGTACCTTTTTATACCTTGTGATTTTGATTGATGTGAATGTATTATCTATTCAAAAGATTAAACATATTTTAAAGATTAATTTCTTAACATTAGTGTGAAAGTTCTGGCTCAAGATAGTGAATGAGCATACATTTTCCAACTCTCTCATGACCTGATTCAATTTCAGGAATAATGTGAAATGGAATAAATCCATGGAATAAAGCATGCCTTCCGCAGGTAAGAAATTATGTTTTTCTACAAGTTGGAATGCAAGTTGGCTCAAACGGTCAGAGAAAACAAAGAGAAGAAATCATGATTCCAAATGCTTATAGAATAAAACTACAGAGGAAGTAGGAGACATTCTTTCAGGTAACTTTCTAGAGAGATCCAAGTTCATAGTCAGCAGGTACAAAGATCAAGATGTTTGGGCTGAACAGCAAAAATTTTGAGGAACTACTAAGCTCCTCAACCTCCTCTCATATGAACAGAGAGCAGCCGGTTGAGCATTTTCATTTCTACTGGGTGTGGCTGTTGGGACTGGAGAAAAAGTAGAAAAGAGCCTAAAGTGAACTGCCAAAACAAAAATCAAGAGAACGTAGCATGTGTGCTGAATCTAGAGGCTCTAGAACACGGATTGACTGAGCTAGAATCAGCTCAACCCCAAGAGTCAAGCCCTCCTTACTGACCAGCAATTGCCTCCCTGTCTACGAACTGTAAGAGATGCCTGCATCTGGAACTACCCTCTTGCCCAAAGAACTCTGCTTGTCAGGAAGAAGGTTGTTGGGTAATCAGATCTATACAACTGTAAAGCAAGCTCAGGCTGCCTGCCTATACCAATTAACATGGTCTTTTATTCTTAAATATAAACAGGCAACCAAATGTTTGAGGAAAACTAATAACAAAAAGAAAAAGATCAATATCAATAAGCAACAAACAACAATTAATTCAGAAGAAAGAGATGATGCAAGGAATAGAAAAAATCCTTTGTAAATTAAAGATAGTATTCTCAAGGAGATTTAGGTAGATATTGCAAGATCTGAACAAAAATAGGCTGCCATTAAAAGATCAATAAGAAAATAAGGGGCACGGTCAGTCACATCTATAATCTCAGCACTTTGGAAGGCCAAGGCAAGAGTATTGTTTGAGTCCAGGAGTTTGAGACCAGCCTGGGCAACATAGCAAGACCCCCATCTCTACAAAATATTTGAAAATTAGCCAGGTGTGGTAATGCTTACCTGTAGTCCCAGCTACTCAGGAGATTAAGGTGGAAGGATCGCTTGAGCCCAGGAGGTTTAGGCTGCAGTAGCCATGATTGTGCCACTGCACTCCAACCTGGGTGACACAGCGAGACCCTATCTTAGAAAAAAGAAAAAGAAAAGAAGAAAGAGGCCTCAAAATATGATTGTTAAAAGAAAAAAAATAGAACAGCTTACAGAATTAACCGAATGAGCCAGTATGGTGGCAAGCATCTATAGTCCCAGCTACTCAGGAGGTTGAGGTGGGAGGATTGCTTGAGCTCAGGAGTCTGAGGCTGCCCTGAGCTGTGATCACACCCCTGCACTCCAGCTCCAGCCTGGGTGACAGAGTGAGACTCTGTCTCAAAACAAACAAAAAGAACATAATAAACAAGGTTAAAGCTCAAATTCGTGATCTTGTAAATAAAGTTGTAACCAGACGAAATTACTTGCACCTGTAATCCCAGTCACTTGGGAGGCTGAGGCAGGAGGATCACTTGAGAATTCCTAGCCTCAAGTCATCCCATGGCCTCAGCCTGTGCAATATACTGACACCCCATCTCTTTTTAAAAAAAAAATAGAATAAAGAAAGAAAACAAAGTTGTGAAAATGTTAGATGTTACTATAAAAGAAAGCACAAATAGTGTAATGGAGACTGCACATATATTAATAGAATAAAATGTCCCTGGGAGAAAAGCTAGAATCTTCAAAATGAAAGAGTTCTCTGAGCATTAATGAGTATAAAAAGAAAACACTACACCTAGACATATCCTGGTGAAATTTTAGAACTCTGAGTATGAAGAGAAAATGCTGGTCGAGTATGGTGCCTCACGCCTGTAATCCCATCACTTTGTGAGCAAAGGCAGGAGGACTGCTTGAGCTCAGGAGCTTGAGACTAGCCTGGGCAACATAGTAAGACCTCATACCTACTAAAAACAAAAATTAAAAACTTAGCTGGGCATGGTGGTGCATTCCTGTAGTCCCAGCTATTCAGGAGGCTGAGGTGGGAGGATCGCTTGAGTCCAAGAGATCGCGGCTGTAGTGAGCTATGATCACACCACTGCACTCCAGCCTGGGCGACAGAGCAAGACCCTGTCTCCTAAAAATCAAATAAAGTAAAAAAGAGAAAATGCTGAAATATCTCAGAATGGTTAAAAAATTTAAAAGCAGACTACCTACAAAGGAAATAGAATTAAGCATCTGAAGAGCAACACATGAGTTTCCACAAAACTTAAGAGAAAATGATTTCAAGTCTAGAATATTATACTCAGATTAACTATTAGTTAAAGGTGAGAGAAAATCATGGCATTTTCAGATTTATAGTAATGACTAATATTTAATGAACTCTTACTATGAGCCAGTTGTATCTCCACGCTCATTGCAATTATTAACTTATTTGTTTTATACTCAGAACAGCCCAACTAGTTTGGTACTATTATTATCACTGGTTTTACAAATAAAAAACCAGAAGTATAGAGAAGTTGAGAAACCTGCCAAAGATCATGCCACTTATAGAAGGCAGAGTTGGGTTTTGAATACAGGAAGTTTGGCTGCAGACTCTGCACTCTTAACTGCTACATAATAGTGCCACTCTGTTGGTCAGGCACTCGGAAAATTTGTGTCCCATGTAGCCTTTTTGGAAAAAAAAAAATGCTTGAGGATATACTACAATAAAATGAAAAAGGAAGTCAAGAAAGAGGAAAGCGTCAAATCCTAGAAACAGTGGCACCCACCTGGGGGTCAGGCCATTTCAGGACAACAGCATGTCTATGAAATTAAAACAGGAAATCAGAACATTATATGAAAAATGTCATCAAAAGAGAAAGATTCTATTGTTCAAATTGTATGATTAAAATCCTGTTCTTGATAGGAAAATGACGGCGTGTATTTCCCCTGGAAACAAGAAAAAAGAAAAGCAATTGGAAAGTCAATGATGAGTCATTTTTTGGAGTGAAAGAAAAGAGAATAGTCAGAACATTCTCATTCTAAAGGGGTAGATTTATTCACATGAACATTTCTGTCTTTATGAGTCCAATCATACCATTTATTTCTTCAACGTGTAATATTTACTTACTCAATATTGTAAATGCAATTTACTGCTTTTCCATTTGTAGTTAATTATAGGAAAAGCATGGAAAACTTAATTACACTTTCTGTAGTCTAGGAAGAAAATAATAAAAGCTTTATAATATACAGGTACTGTCACAGTTAATAGAAGACAAAAGGAAGAAAGAAGAGGAGAGGTGTATGCAGGGGAAATCGAAGTGTGCTTATTTCTTCATTTTATAGAGCAATGGGTTAGCAAATAAAAATACAGAATATCACAAATGTATAAAGGTAAACATTAAAATAGGTAAAAACATACCTGTGAAAGCTATCAGAATCAAAATGGAGTCACTAATGTTAAGAAAACCTTGACTAATAGAGCCCGGGAAGGCCACAAAGAAAGGTCTCTCACACTTGTATGCCTGCCTGATAACAAAAAAGACGCTACAAAAACCACAACTTCGCACAAAGGCCATTGCAACCTTATACACAAAAAAAAACCTTATGCCAGGACATCTGTCCAGCAGCTGCCTATCTAACCTCGGACTGGTGACACCCTTATTATTGATCTTTGTAGCCAAGGATAATTATTTCAAAACAATTATGTAATCTTCCTCACTTTTTCCTTTAAAAACCTTTGTCAGGCCGGGTGCAGTGGCTCATGCCTGTAATCTCAGCATTTTGAGAGGCTGAGGCAAGTGGATCATGAGGTCAGGAGTTCAAGACCAGCCTGGCCAACATGGTGAAACCCCGTCTCTACTAAAAATACAAAAAATTAGCCGGGCGTGGTAGTGGGCACTTGTAATCTCAGCTACTCAGGAGACTGAAGCAGAGAATTGCTTGAACCCTGGAGGCAGAGGTTGCAGTGAGCTGAGGTCGCGCCACTGCACTCCAATCTGGGCGACAGAGCATCTCAAAAAAAAAAAAAAAAAAAAGACAAACCTTTGTCATCCTTAGCCTTCCTAAATACAAACACAGTTTACTATGGCATGTGTATTCCCATTGCAATGCCCTATTCCCAAATAAATATCTTTTTATTTTAGAGAGACTCTGTTATCTAGGTTGACATACCTAAGTAAAGCATAGAGGTGAAGAAAGAAAGAGGAGGTGGGATGAATATAAGTCCACTAAATTATTGACCTTTCATAGCATAACTGATACAAACTAAATTTTATAAAACAACAGACATTAAAGTAGATTTTATAATGGTACCTACCAGACTGAAATCAGAAATGGTTAAAAGGATGAACTTTGCTTTGTTGTTGATGTTTGTTTTTACCATATGCATGTTTTACTTTTAACACAGAATTGGGTTGATGAATGGATGAATAGATGAATAAGTAGAAGTAGAGTAAATAGAAAGCTGTACTACTTTCTAGAAGGAGGGACATCTAGGCAGAAACACAGAGAAAGACTAAGAGTTACCTAAATGAGAAAAGAGTATTTCAGGCAGAAGGTCTTGCCCAGTGGAAAGAGATAATAGGGAATACAAAAAAACAGAAGGAAGTTCATTGGCTTGTGGAATAGAAGGGAAAAATTGAAATGAGGCTGGAGAGATAGGCGAGTCAGAGCTTGTAAGCCATGAGTAAGGATTCAAAAAGGAAGCTACTGAGGGGTGCTAAAAAGGGGAGTGTGGTAGCTATAGGAATGCACCATTCAAATCACCCTCCAAAAGAGGACCAGTTGTGAGGAGCACAGTCAGCTAACAGCTTCTTCCAGCTGTGCACCTTCTGGTTCCTCTGTATTGTGCATGCTGAGGTCATGCTTCCCTTGGGCTGCTTCCAGCCAATGACTAAGCACAATGCAGTGAAGGTATTAGAGCCAGGCCATTGCTGCCCAACATGGGACTCCTCTCACAAGCCATCTACTTCTCCATCAGGGTAGCCAAGAGTTTCTCAAAAGTGCGCTGGCATCCAAGGTGCTTTCTACCTAATTCTCCTTGGTCCCTCTCTCCCTTTTCAATATCATGGTCTGAGGCTCTCCCTATACACTCCTCCTCTTCCCTTTATCTTTCACAGGTATTTCTCCTCCAATAAATCTCTCTCACTTCTGGTTTTGTCTTACCATTTGCTTTCCAGAGGACTCCAACTGACCCAGGGAGTGATATGAAGTCTCATTTTACCATAGAATGTAGAATAATGGTGGTGAGATGAATATAAAGGAAAAATGAGTAGGCTGTTGCAGAAATGTTTATGAAATCTTACTGAAGCCAAGAAAAGGACAATAGAATTGAAGACAAGTGGATGTATTAATATTATATTTGGGGATTTGCATTGACAGTTCTTGATGATTTATTAGCAGTGAGAGGAAAAGCAGAAGTCAAAGGTGATTCCAAGTTTCTGGCTGGATGTATGTATCATTTACTGACATAAAGAGCAACTGGTTGTTTCTCACACCAACCCCCATCATAGGATATCTATTCCACTGATGTCATAGCTGAATCCCAAGAGTTCATTTTCCTTTCTCAAAGCTGATACTCTTCACAATAACATAATGGATATCAAATTGAGACAGGCGTCCCTCACACTTTCCTTGCAGAAGCCGTGATGTTCTTCACACAAAAGAATGGGGAGCTCTGATCAGCCTAGGCAATATGGCAAAATCCCAACTCTATGGAAAAAAAAATTAGCCAGGTGTCATTGAACACCTGTGGTCCCAGCTACTTTGGAGGTTGAGGTGGGAGGATCACCTGAGCCCTAGAGATTGAGGCTGCAGTGAGCCAGGATCATGCCAGTGTGGGCAATGAAGTAAGACTTTATCAAAGAAGAAGAAGAAGAAGAAGAAGAAGAAGAAGAAGAAGAAGAAGAAGAAGAAGAAGAAGAAGAAGAAGGAGAAGAAGAAGAAGAGGAAGAAGAAGGGGGAGGAGGAGGAGGAGGAGAGGAAGGAGAGGAAGGAGAAGAAGAAGGAGAAGGAGAAGGAGAAGAAGGAGGAGGAGGAGAAGGAGGAGAAGGAGGAGAAGAAGGAGAAGGAGAAGGGGAAGGGGAAGGGGAAGGGGAAGAGGAAGAGGAGGAGGAGGAGGAGGAATAGGAACAGGAAGAGGAAGAGGAAGAAGAAGAAGAAGAAGAAGAGGAGGAGGAGGAGGAAGAGGAAGAGGAAGAGGAAGAAGAAGAAGAAGAGGAGGAGGAGGAGGANAAGAAGAAGAAGCAGCAGCAGCAGAAGCAGAAGCAGCAGCAGAAGGGGGAGCTCTATATAGGGACCACCATAGCATTTTGTAACCATTACCCACACCACTGCTCTTCAGCCTGCTGTCTCAGTTGTTAGCTTGATGGGACATAGGCTTTTACAAAACTATATCTCCCCAAAAGCCCTATAATTGGCAACACTGGCAAGAGAGATGCCGCTACCTCTTATAAAAGAGAGACAGGAGATAAGTGAAATAGAAGATGACAGCTGAAGGAGAGAGAGATTAGAGTTGGCCAGGCATGGTGGCTCATGCCTATAATCCCAGCACTTTGGGAGGCTCAGGCAGGTGGGTCACCCAAGGTCAGGAGTTCGAGACCAGCCTAGCCAACATGGTGAAACTCTGTCTCTAATAAAAAGTACAAAAATCAGCCAAATGTGGTGGTGCGCTCCTGTAGTCCCTGCTACTCAAGAGGTTGAGGCAGGAGAATCACTTGAACCCGGGAGGCAGAGGATGCAGTGAGTTGAGATTGTGCCACTGCACTCCAGCCTGGACAGCAGTGCAAGACTCCATCTCAAAAAAAAAAAGAGAGAGGGAGAGAGACAGAGAGAGATTAGAGTGATGCTTCCAATTAAGCCAATGCCAGTAGCCTCTAGAAGCTTGAAGAGGAGAAGGATGGATTCTCCCCTAGAGCCTCCAAAAATAACTAGCCCTGCCTACACCTTGACTTAAGCCTGGTTAAACTAATTTCAGACTTCTGGCCTCTAGAACTATAACAATAAATCTGTATTGTTTTAAGCCACAAAATTTGTGGCAATTTGTTACAGCAGCCATAAGAAATTAACAGAGAAGCTAAAGAACTGATTTACCTTTGTCCTGGTCCTGACTTACCCCCAAAACAGCCAGATCTTTCCAACACTGGCAAGAGAGATGCCGCTACCTCCAGGATTCTAGCTCCTGGAAACTTCTACTACTGTACCTATGTCTTATGGAATCTGATCTGATGGGAGTCTCTCCCTTTTGAAAGCATTATCTTGAAGAGCCCATGAATACATGGACAACATGCTCAAACTATCATATGCACTGGAGAAGCTTATCTAGACATGATAACTCAGATCACAGCAGGCTAGTGGATTGAACTTTTTGTAACACTTCAATATTACCATCAAGTAAATACCCCCTAAAGCTTCCAGATGGTCCCAAATTGCTCCTGGATATCCTCTGCCCAGAAAACTTTGTGGAAATTCAACCTACATTTAACTCACCAAGGCAGTCTGATGCAAGCACACAAAGCTCCATATAACACTAATCTTACATTTAAAACACACACATATATACATATGTGTGTATACGTGTGTATATAATATATCCCCCCTAGTAATATATAGTGTATATTCATATATATTATCTTAATGTTCATCTCAGGATGGTGGAATTACAGATAATTTTTACCTTCTTTCTTGTACTTTTATATATTATAAATTTTATTAATGAACAAACATTTCTTTATACTCAGAAATTCTAATTTTAAAAACTAAAATAAATTAAATACAAAATAAACAAAAATTAGGCTGAAATAATTAAAAACTCAATCAAAATTTTTAAGAATCAAGAATTTTTAAGTAACAGAGTTAAAATACATTAAAATATATAAGACATGAGTAGAAACCACAGCTAAAAAGTTAAAGCATTAAAGTAAGCAAAAAAAGTAGAAATACAAATCATAAATTTAATAGGAAAATTTTATAAGAGCATAAAACAGAATTTAAAATTCTTAAAGTCTAGAAACAAGGACTCATGGTGAAGTGAAGCAAACTTAAAACAGAATGATAAAAGATTTAATAGATAGAAGGAAAATGAAAAAGAAATAGAAAAAATCAAATAGCAAACACTTAACAGCAAGAAAAAGTTACATAAAGCTAGGATGCTGAACTAGTCAACAGAATATGTCTTCAGTAATATGAGCAAAGATAAAGGGAAAGAATAGAGTCATAAAGCAAAGAAATCCTATTGTAGACCAACTAATAGTCTCAGTTCTTAGTAAAGTTTCCTACCTTTCTGGGAAAATCCCCTCTGATCCTATTGTACTCTTTATTGACTCAAACCTCAGGGAAAGGAGCCACAAGATACCCTTCTTCTTTCTTCTTTTGGCCACAGCTGTGTTTTTACCAGTTTTGTGAAAGAGAGCTTTGGCCCTAGAGAAAGTAGTCTCCACCTCTCAGAAGCCTCAGCAACTATGAACATTTAGTTCCTGGGTACAGCTGGCCTCTTATGTGCTAGAGACAAAGGAACATGCTTCCTCCAGAAAAACCATTTACAACCTTGTTTTATTTCATTCACTGATTTTGTCTTTTATAATATTCTGTTCTTGACCTTCATAGACTTTTCAGAGTTTGCAATAATTTATTTATGTGCTTACTCTTTTAATATATCTTTATCTTAGTAGATTATAAGCTTCGCAAGAGCAGAGATCACATTATTTTGCTCATCATTAGAGAACACAGTGTTGGCTCTTAGTAGGCACTCAGCAAGTATTGATTGAATGGATAGATGAAAGGATGGATGTGTAGATATGAGCATGGATAGGTTATACCAAGTAGCATATACCAAGTAGCATATACCAAGCCCTATGCTACTTGTATTATTTATCTTTGTAACCCGGCACCTCCCATAACACATGGGGTATGGTGTAGCTCTATAGATTTGTTGGCTATATCCTAGGTACCATGGATATAAAGATGAGTAGAGTGCTTTCTGGCCTTCCAGAAAACAAGTTTTAGGGAGAGAACTATATAAACTAAAAATTAGAGCAATGTGAGGTGTATGGCATGTTAGAAACACAAACACGTGCACTATGGAAGCACAGAAAAGAGTGTGCTTAACTGCATTTGGAGTTCAAAGAAGCCTCCTGCTATTACTGGGTATATACCTAAAGGATTATAAATCATGCTACTATAAAGACACATGCACATGTATGTTTATTGCGGCACTATTCACAATAGCAAAGACTTGGAACCAACCCAAATGTCCATCAATGATAGAATGCATTAAGAAAATGTGGCACATATACACCATGGAATACTATGCAGCCATAGAAAAGGATGAGTTCATGTCCTTTGTAGGGACATGGGTGCAGCTGGAAACCGTCATTCTCAGCAAACTATCGTAAGGACAGAAAATCAAACACCTCATGTTCTCACTCATAGGTGGGAATTGAACAATGAGAACACCTGGACGCAGGAAGGGGAATATCACACACCAGAGCCTGTCATGGGGTGTGGGGAGTGGGGAGGGATAGCATTCGGAGATATACCTAATGTGAATGACAAGCTAATGGGTGCAGCACACCAACATGGCACATGTATACATATGTAACAAACCTACATGTTGTGCACATTAACCCTAGAACTTAAAGTACAATAAAAAATAAATAAAAATAAAAAATAAAAAAGTAAGAATATAACAAAACAATACCTAGCTCAAAAAAAAAAAGGAAGCCTCCTAAAGGAAGCTACACTTGAATTGAATCTTAAAGTATGCCCAGAAGCTTTCTGAATGAAGAACAGAGGAAAAGCATTCCAGAACATAAACATATAAAGACAGAGAGGATCGTTGGAAGGATCATGACTCCTCCAACACAGCTGAAAACACAAAACACAAGAGGAGTGACAGATAAGGCTGAAATCAAGGCCAGACTGCACTAAAACATTTTAGCTTTTCCTTGTAAGTGATGACAAGATTTGGGATGACAAATATGAGCGAGAAAGACATGGTCAGATTTGCACTTTAGAAAGGGCACTTTAGCCAAAGTATAGCTAAGAAGTTGGAAGGGCAAGAAAATGTAGGCATCAGTTAGAATTCATCTGAGAAAATGATGAGGGCTTGAATGTGGCCGTGGCAGTAAAAATAGAGAAGAGATAAATTCAGGGGCTACTAGAAAGGTAGAATAGACAGAAAAAGACAGTTACCACCCGGATGTGGAGGCTTGGTGGAAAGGGGTTTCCATGGTGACTCACAGTTTCCCAGTTTGACCACCTAGGTGAACTATGGTGCCATTAACCAAAAATTGGGAAGTGAAAAAAGAGGAGAACTTTTGAAGATATGTTGCCTTTTAGGTCCCCCAATCTAAAAGAAAGGATACAGTAATTGAAAAAGTAAGTCTGCAACTCATGATAAGAGTCAGAGAAGGGGATGAGATTTGGCAATGATCATTCATGGATGATAGTAACAGTTGCCCAGGAAACAGAGAAGAGAATGAGGAGAAGGTGGCTGAATGTAGAGCCCTGTAGAAGATGTACTATTCATTTCAGTATCATTTATGGATTATTTGGTGTAGATTGCTTCCACTGACTTAATTTTAATAAGTTATTCACTCTGGTTAGAGAATTCCATAATTTAATTTTAGTTAAGTATATGTATGCAGTGTTGACACTATTGCTGTTTATAATAACTCAAGGCTAATATTTTAATCTTTTTAAATGTTTTAATTATTTGTATAATGAAAACATAAACAACATGCTTCAGAAGTCATTTTATACCTTTGGCTTAATTAAAAAATAAACATGTAGACACAGACAAATTTTGAAGTGACTTCCTCATTGCCTCCTCCTTCCTTTGCTTGCCTATTGTTCTTATTACTCAAATATTATTACAACTGCACCCTGCTTTTGCGAGAAAGTCACCTGACAAATTGTCATTACCAAGTTCTTAAAGAGTTGCCAGAACAAAAATCCAAAAAAAACAGGGCAAGTTAATGGTTATTAGCATATTCATAAACTGAGACATAAGGTCAAACTCTTTATTTTCATTCCAAAAAGTCATCTACTTATGTCATTGACCCTGCCTTTTTTTTCTTCTATAGCCAATAGATTAATTGTTGTGTGATTTGAACAAATTCTCAGAAGAAGTATTTATACTTAAAAAAATAAGAATATTCAGAAGAAAAGGTTTTTTTAAATAGTTAAAAGTACTTGTTAAATTAAGATACTGCAAGGGTTTAGGCAGCTCAGTAGACAACTTCAGGAGAACAATCTGTTGTCCTTTAACAGCCTCGTAATCTCAAGGGTAAAACCTCTTTCCATTCATTGATATTTGCAATAAAAATTGTGACGGCGTCATGCTGAAGTAATTTCCTTGCTAATGTAATGGCATTAAGATATTGAAATTATCATTGTCTTTTGTACTGGATGTTTTCAAAGAAGTTACACTTTGAATAGGGAGAATTTCCTTAGCATATTATTCATTAAGTGGCACAAATCACCTCCATGCTAGTTTGGAGAAAAATTGTATGAGAAAATTCAAGATGCATTAAAAAAATTATCTCGGACATCGAAAATTAAAACAACATGGGCACGAAAAACAGAAGACAGAGATATTTTGTTTATATACCACAGAGCACCTCCAAAGTCGGCCTGATATTTAGGCAAAGAAGTGGCCACTTAAATGATATGAGTCAATTTTATCTCCCTGATTGGAAAAAGGGATGATGATGATATTGGTGGGCTAGGGGAGGAACGGAAAACGCTGATGGGATATCCACCCCAGCTGGTGTCCAGGCTGTTGATACCGTCAAGAGAAGGAATTCAAGGATGAGTCAGAAAATAGTGAAAGCATGGAAATTTATTGCAAAGTGAAAAATCCACACTTAAGAAAGGGGAGTGTGGGCATATTCAAGAGAGCATCGCACAATGGAGTTTGGGGCTTCTCCCTTTAGGGCTTCTTTAACCAAGGGGTGGTGTATTTATGAAGATTCCTGGAAAAAGTTGAATATTTCTTGGAATTATGGTGCCATCCGTTTTTACACCAAACAGAGGGTTTCCGGAACTGTCATGGCACTAGCGGGTTTGTGATTTGTATGTTAATGAGCACATAATGCGGTCCTAAGAGAAACTTAGGTCAAATCCAGTATCATGTAGAGTCTAGTCAGTCATAGCCAGCTTGGCTCTCACTCTGGTTTTTCAGGGTCTTATCAGCCCCTAGCTTACGCAGGTATTTCAACAGTTTCCTTTTTGCTGGTCATGTGAAACTACTGCCTGGAATTTTCTATTCTCCTGTGACCACCCTGTATTATTCCTATCGCAATGAGAATGAGACAGTGCTTTTTTCTACTGTGTCATTTCTTGAATCCTGGCCTACCGTGAGATGAGTAAGCAGGGATGAGTGGAAGTCTTTTTCTCCCCTGCTCTGGTAAAGCCTAGATCCTAAAATGTTACTTTGTGAATTGTAAATATAAACACCTCCTCCCCTGTCCTTTTATGCTATTGTCTTCAATAAAACATAATTTTTCCTCTTAGAAAAATATCAAGGCATAGTTATTTTTTAAAATGACTTTGACTCCCAGACACATTCCCCAGTCCCTTCAAGTGTGTTTTGTCTCTGCTCTTTGCATACATGTTTCCCTACTTCTCTCACCACATTCCAGCATCCAGCAGCTCCCCAGTCCCAACACTCATTCTAACTGTTTAGGGCCAACCTGAATGTCATCACCTCTGTGCAGCCTTCCCTTATCCCCTGTCCCAAACCCCTCACCCCAAATCAATCAATTAATCTATATAAAGTTCTCCGAACATTGTCTGGAATATAAAATATATTATATGAGTATTGGCTGCCATTACTGTCATTGTGTGTGTTTCTAAAGTACTTTCCACAATCCTTTGCTGTGCATGACTTTCATCTTGTCACTTAGCTTCTTTCATCATTTACTTATTCAAAATTCACCTCACTGAGGTCTTCCCAGACCAAAATTTCAAAACCCTCCTTTAAATCTCCTTTTCTGATTTTTAAAATCTTTAACATTTCTCACTATGCACATTTTACTGCATTATCTTCTTTATTGAATATCTCCATCATCAGAATGAAAGCTCCATGAGGGCAGTAAATAGTTATGCAATAAATGAATGTGTTTGTGTATGTTTTTACCTACTAAGACTCTACACCCCCAGAGAACCTAATATACCATATGGCACTCAGTAGACCAGTTGAGTAAGAGGAAGATCTAGAATGCTAAAGCCATTCCAAAGAATGGCACATTTGAAAGGGTGCCTCAGTGTGAAACACTCAATTGGTTGCATAATGAAGACAATGAGTATTAGAAGGAAGGGAAAAAATCCCTAACATGAACGTAATAACTTACGTCCTTTTCTAGACTACAGTGCCTAAGGACATCTCTGGGTCCTAGGCACATTGTTTATATTTAGTGATAATTTATAAAGATTACTGATACATAGTATTTGGCAAAGAAAGATCAAAAGTGACATATAAACTATTTGCTTATGAAGGATAAATTTAAGGTAAGATTAAAAAAAAAAACTCTCATGTTGCCATATTGTATGATAGGTATGGTTTGCAAAAAGCATAATCCAGGGCCATTTTCCTCATTATACTAAATGGTGCTTCTATATTGAAGTCAACTCCAAAGTTATACCATAAAATATTGTGAAAATGTCATAGGTAGTGCAAGGTAGTTTTTAAATAGGGAATCATTACTTTTGAATGTCCACGGAACTTAACATTTTCTTACTTAATTTTTATCAAGAGATTTCAGGGAGTTTGGAACATCTCACAAAATAGCTACTGAACAGGAATATGGAGAGAAGCAAAGTTTGTTAACTGGAATAAAATAAACCTACTTGGAACTTGGAACTCAAAATTCAAGCTCACTTACAAGGTATCTGCCATGCCCTGCTCACGGAGTGTACCTTCCTGGTCAGGAATGTTATGTCCTAAATAATTCTGTCTTGGATGACACAGAAACTGATGAAAAAAGATAACCCAATGGCTACATCAGACCAAATATTCTATCACACAGATCAGAAAGAAGTTTTGACTCTAATCCAACTTAGTGGCTGTGTGAACTCAAGTAAGTAACTTAACCCCACTGATCTTCCATTGCCTCATTTCAAAATGAGAATAGCACATTAGCGCTGCCTTACCCAGTTGTTGTGAGGAGCTAATAAAATAGTGTGTGTAAAAACATGTGGTAAACTCTTAAGTGCTATACAAATGTGATGTACTATTTTTGTTCTTTAGAGGTCTTTTGACACCTAATCTTTGCCTCCATAAATGACCTCTGTGTTTTCAAGCTTGCTTTTGTCTGATCTTACACTGGCTCAAAATTTAATTTCTTACCTCTTCAGACCTTCCCTCTGCCCAGCTCTTTCTTGCACTACTAGAACCTAATTACTTCTGTGGCTTCTGTTTGACTCAACATTCAATGAATGTTACGCTGAACCTGCCATGTAAGAACTGTGAACGTAAAACTAAGGGCTTATCCCCCTGTCTACTGTAATCCATTTAGGTAATACGCAATATTTGAGTGTAGAAGACAAGATGGCATGAAATTTCACTTCTCTTTGAGAGAACAAAACCAATTCCTTATCTTTAAGAAGGTTTACTTGAAAAGACTTTCAGTTTCTCTTCATAAAATAATATAGAAACCATTATTCTTTCTGTTTGCCTCTCACCTCAGCACTGGGCTGAATGTATTTATAAACTAAAACTAGAAAGAATTCTTGGTTTGCAAAAGACTTTAGCAGAAAACCAGAGCTGATGGCTAATACTAGCAGAAGCAGGGTCTATGTACTGGTTTCCCCTTCATTAAATAATAGCAGCATCCAGCAGATACAGCACCTACTAAGTGCCTGAGTTTTCACATGTATTAATTCATTTACTTTTCACAACTATTATTAGCTCCATCTTACTGATGAGGAAAATAATTGACATAAGGTCAAACAGCTAGTAAGTGGAAGTGCTGGGATTTAAACTCAGGCCATTTGGTTCTAGAATAAGGTCATATTCCTAACTCTGTGTTATATTGCTAATAATAATGATGATTATGATACTGATAACAAAAAATGTATTATTTCTTGTTGCATAACAAATTACCCCGAAATGTAGTGGCTTGAAACAACAAAATCACAGTTTCTGTGAGTCAGGAATCTGGACATAATTTAGCTAGGTACTCTGCTTCAGAGTCTTTCACAAGCTGCAATCAATGTGTCCTGTGGGGCTGTAGTCATTCCAAGGCTCCACTGGGAAAGGATCCATTTCCTTGCTCACTCACACGGTTATTGTTAGAATTCGGTTCCTTGCAGGCTGTTGGACAGAAACCATCCCTAATTCTGTGCCAGGTAGGCCTCTAAAACACGGTAGTTTGCAAAGTGTGAAAGCTGCGAAGGATATAGAGTCCAGCAAAATACAAGCCACTGTCTACTGTTCATAGACATCAGTATTTCCATCACTTTTGTCATACTCTTTTTATTAAGAGCAAGTAACTAAGCCTACACTCAACTGGAAGGGATTACACTAGGGTATGAATACCAGGAAGTAAGAATCATTGGGAGTCATTTCAGAAGCTGCCTACCTTCATAATAATTAACACTCTATAAATATAATAAGAAAATAACATTTATTGAGAGCTTACTATGTGCCAGGCAATAGTCCAAGCATTTCACATATATTAATTCACATAATCCTCACAACAAACCTGATACATGAATTAGTAAGGGGAAGTGCCATGATTACACTTAGAGGTGGGGAAATTAATACCACTTTTCTGTATTCCAACAGATAAAGCATGTCTTAGAATGCTTCAAAATGATTGCCACAAACTGAATCTACCCCAACCACATCCTCTTTCATAACCATTTGTCTTATTCACAGAACAGGCTTTTTCTAGCTGATGGCAAACAGTAATTTCCCAAAGTAACTCCCCTCTGGCTCTACTAGTCCTGGGGGTAGGGAAGAAGTATTCTTTAAAAAAAAAAAAATCACTATTTTTCATGAACTTTTTTTTTTTTTTTTTTTTTTTTTTTGAGACAGGGTCTCACTCTGTCACCCAGGCTGGAGTGCAGTAGTGCAATCGCAGCCATGACCTCCCAGGCTCAAGCAATCCTCCCACCTCAACTTCCCAAGTGGCTGGGACCACAGACATGTGCCACCATGCCCAGATAATTTTTGATTTTTTGTAGCGAGAGGGTGTCACTGTGTTACCCAGGCTGGTCTGAAACAACTGGGTTCAAGCAATCTTATGCCTCAGTCTCCCAAAGTGATGTGATTACAGGTGTGAGCCACTGCACTTGGCCAAATATTCTAATTTTTACAAATGAATATATCTTTACTGTAATTCCAATTTTAAATAGAAACTGCTAATAAGAATCATCTTTTCTGTATGAAAAGCTACCAAGGATACAAAATATCCAAATAAATTCCAGTTTTGATTTAATTCTAGTTTTTTTACATCCTGCTTCTCTTCAAAAAGTTGTTGAGATGGCTGGCTCCCAGCTGGTCAACTACAAAGAAGGATAAGAGAGAATAAGCACATCCCTCTGAAAGATTCTAGGCTCTATGGAATTGGATGGAGGTGGGTACTGGCACATTGATCAGACTGTCTCTCCACTCTTGCCCTCCAAATTAGAGGCCCAAGGAAAAGGTGGGATCACTTAGGACAGGAGAGGCTGGAAGTTCTCTTCTCTATTTTTAATAGGGACTAAAGGAGTTGCTTATTATGAGAGCTGTGTGGAAGACATCCCAGATTCCTAGGCTGCCGGGTGTGTGTCTATTTTCAAGCCTCTTATGTTTGCAATGACACATCCTTTAAATATCTAGAAGCCAGTTCCTGGTCAAGTTAAAAATATAAACAAATGAATATAGATTCAAAATTCTAAATAAAATATGAACAAATGAAATTCAATAATCTATTATTAAAAGAATAATTTACAAAAGGGTTAATTCAATCCTACAGGAAGGATTATTTAATAACATATTAGTAAGATTCATCACACCAATCGGTCAAAAAAGTAATATCATCTTAATAGAAAGCAAAAAGCACTTGCTAGAATTTGGCAACTATTCATAATTAAAGAAATAAATGTCTCAGTAAACTGAAGATAGAAGCCCACTTTGTCATGACAAGTAATATTTATATGGACTAACATATTTAACAATGAAACACTAGAAGAATTCCCAATGGTCAGAATTAAGACAAGGATGTTACTGATTTATTGCATTTTTTAAACACAAAAATTGAAACAATCTAAATGTTCTGCAATTAACTATTAAATAAGTTACAATACAGTCATAATATGGAATACTAGATAGCCACTATAATCATATGGTACATGAGTATACATAGGCATATTTAAGACCTACACACAAACAACATATAGGTATATATAATGTATATAGATAATATATGTTTGCAAATACGAAATATATGTGAATGTAATTGTGCATTGAAAAGGTTCTGAAAAGAAATACAAGCTGCAAACAGGGCTTCCTTTAGAAGAATGGTATTGGTAGAATTAAAAAACTAGAATGGAAAGATCTTTTGTACAAGTATTCTGTGTTGTTCAAGTGTTTTTGGAACAAGGAAATATTAGATATGCAGTGTTTATTTATTTATTTATTCAAGACAGAGTCTCACTCTGTCACCCAGGCTGGAGTGCAGTGGTGTGATCTTTGCTCACTGCAACCTCCACCTCCCAGGCTCAAGCGATTCTCCTGCCTCAGCCTCCCAAGTAGCTGGGATTACAGGCACCCACCACCATGCCCAGCTAATTTTTGTATTTTCAGTAGAGATGCGGTTTCACCATGTTGGCCACGCTTATTTCGAACTCCTGACCTCAAATGATCCACCTGCCTTGGCTTCTCAAATTGTTGGGATTATAGGCGTGAGCCACTGCACCTGCCCATGTATACAATACTTAAACCAACTCTAAAAAAACCAGTCAAAGAATATTGATGGTGAAGAAATAATCATATTACCAATAAAAAAAACAAGTTCAAGGCCGGGCGTGGTGGCTCACACCTGTAATCCCAGCACTTTGGGAGGCCAAGACATGTGGATCACGAGGTCAGGAGTTCGGGACCAGCCTGGCCAACATGGTGAAACCCTGTGTCAACCAAAAATATAAAAACTAGCTGGGCATGGTGGTGCGTGCCTGTAGTCCCAGTTACTCATGAGGCTGAGGCAGAAGAATCGCTTGAACCCGGGAGCCAGAGGTTTCAGTGATCTGAGATCGTGCCACTGCACTCCAGCCTAGGCGACAAAGCGAGACTCTGTTTCAAAAACAACAACAAAAAAAAATCAAAAAAAAAAAAACCCCACAAAAAAACAAGTTTTATAATACAATATGTATTAATACATCAAAAATTATCTAAAGGATATACCATCATTTTTTTTTTCTTTTTAGAGACAAGGTCTCACTCTGTGGCCCAAGCTGAAGTGTAGTGGCATGATCATAGCTTACTGTAGCCTCAAACTCCTGGGCTCAAGTGATCCTCCCACTTTAGCCTCCTGAATAGCTAGCATTACAGGCATGCACCACCACACTTGGCTAATTTTTAAATTTTTTGTAGAGATAGGGTCTCACTATGTTGCCCAGGCTGGTCTTGAACTCCTGGCCTCAAGCAATCCTCCTGCCTTGGTCCGCCAAGGTGCTAAAGTATGAGCCACATGCCTGGCCATACCTCCAAATTTGACTTAGGTTGTTACACTTATACAATAGACTGATTTTTTGATAACGTTTTAAATTTTGCTTTATGTGTTTTCCAAGTTCTCCGTTAATCACATATTTCTTTTGCAGGTAGGGGAAAGATTAGCAAAGAAAACTATGGTGATATTTAAATTACAAATCACACTAAACAATGATTACAGAGTTTACAGAAAAATGTGTTTGTCTTAATCTGGTTTCTAAAAGGGTCACGATGCCTTCTAACTCTGCCTCAATCTTATAAAACTATTGGGAAAGCTAAATGCTTCCATTTTCTTGCTCAGTCAGCTTCCTTTTCTGGACTTGCTTAATTTGTGCATTTCTCTGAGCTTCAAAATCTTGGAGTCATTCTTCATTCCTTTCTCTGTTTTCTGTATGGAGTCACTCACTGACATCTCTCGCTAATCCTTCCTTTATCTGTCACACAGCTCTTTTCCATTCTAATTTCATATCCCTCCTGGTCTAGGCCTTGATCAGCTCACATCTGAACCATGGAGACATCTCACTGAGTCTTCCTGCCTGCCAAGACTGTCCCTCTATCTAGACATCTCCCATCTTCACCTCACATCCTTCAGGTAATACATCTAGGCCCCCTTTAGAACATTCAACTGCTCTCTTCCTTGTTCCTCTCACCTGCTGCATTCCCAGTTCCACGCCTATACTCTTGACATTGCTCCTTGCAAAAATATCCAAGTTCTACTCCTCTTTCCCACTTAACCCCACCTCCACATGTTATTGTCTCTTCTTCATCACTTTGTATATCCAATCATTCTTCCAGTACACATTTTAAACTATGTACTATATACCAGATACTGGACTAGGCACAGGGAATACTGTGCTTAATTTGGGCACAGGCCTTCCTTATTATTTTCCAAATTAGTGATGGACCACAATCAAAGGATTATGAAACTCAAGTTCAGAACATTATCTGCCTCAACAATAGTTTATCACATCCTCCAATGACCACAGAATCCTTTAAGAGCTCCTCGTCACTCTGCTTCCCTCTGACTTAGTCTCAAGAAATCTTTCTTGTATTCAACAGTTAATATGTGCCTTGTGTACAAGGCTTTACGCTAGATGCTAGAAATGGAGAGGTGAATAAAATCTGCTTCTTACAGAGAGCTCCAAGATTAACAGGGATAGAAGACAGGAAAAGATATACAATAGTGAGTAAAAGGTACTCTGATAGAAATGTACAGATTCAACTGGAGAATTCTACTTGGGAAGAGCAAGGAATGCTTCACAGATGAGGTAATGCTTGAGCTGATAAGAGGTAGAAAAGGTGGGGACAGTATTTTAAGCAGCTTGAAAATAGTATTGCAAAGGCACAAGGCATTAAACGGCATAGCTTGTCAGAAAGCCACAGGTACTTCAGTATGACCCGAGCACATGAGGCTGGAGAGTTGGGCTGGGGCCAGATCGTTTTTTCCCTTGTTTTGCATTCGAGGGAATGAGTAAATGCTGAAGAATTTTAAGCAATGAAGTAACATGATTATATTTATATTTCAAAAAGTACCTCTGGTGGTTATATGGAAAATAGTTAGGGAGTGTGAGGGATGGGGCCCGGCTTAGGCAAAAAGTCAAAAGACAGAAGGCTGTTGTTAAAATCCAAGGAAGTGGCCGGGCGCGGTGGCTCAAGCCTGTAATCCCAGCACTTTGGGAGGCCGAGACGGGCGGATCACGAGGTCAGGAGATCGAGACCATCCTGGCTAACATGGTGAAACCCCGTCTCTATTAAGAAATACAAAAAACTAGCCGGGCGAGGTGGCGGGCGTCTGTAGTCCCAGCTACTCAGGAGGCTGAGGCCGGAGAATGGCGTGAACCCGGGAGGCGGAGCTTGCAGTGAGCTGAGATCCGGCCACTGCACTCCAGCCCGGGCGACAGAGCGAGACTCCGTCTCAAAAAAAAAAAAAAAAAAAAAAAAAAAAAAATCCAAGGAAGTTACGTGAACCAGGCAAGTAATTATGTAGAGGAGTGGTGGCTAGGGTGAAGAGAAGGAAATCATTTGGAGAGCTATCAGATAGGTAAAATCAACAGGACTTGTCTATTATTGGGTTTTAGAAGTTGAGGAAGAGGTAAACAAGGACCTCTGAGTTTCTGGCTTGGGTTATACATTTTCTAAGCAGAAAATACAGGTATTGTGTACTAAAGGAGCAGGGTGAGCAGGGTATATAATAATTTTAAGTTGCCTGTTTTAGGTATTGAGGTAGAAGGTCTTGGAGACTGTTAGATACACATGTCTCAAGTTCAGGATTTTGTTTGGGTTAGAATTAGAGATTTAGGAGTTAGAATACAGATAGGGGGTCAAAACCATGAGAATGGTAATAGCACCCAGAAGAAATGTAAATGATGAGAATGGGTGGGAAGGACAGAGCCTTGGGTTATACCAACCATTATGGGGTCAGAGTAAGAGAAACAAGGAAAGGACCCCAAGAAGAAATGGTCAATGAGGCAGAAGGACAGCCAGGATAGGCTGTTGCATGAGTTTCCAATTACCGCTGTAAAAAATTATCAAACATTGTGTAGTTTAAAACAATGCCGGCTGGGCACAGTGGCTCGCACCTATAATCCCAGCACTTCGGGAAGCAGAGGCAGGAAGATCACTTGAGCTCAGGAGTTTGACACCAGCCTGGGCAACACAGCCAGATGACTTCTCTACTAAAAACAAAACAAAGAAAAGAAAAAAAAATTAGCTGGGCATGGTGGTACACACCTGTAGTCCTAGAAGGCTAAGATGGGAGAATCACTTGAGCCCAGGAGGTCAAGGCTGCAGTGAGCCAAGATAGCACCACTGCACTCCAGCCTGGGTGACAGAGCGAAACCCTGTCTCAAAAAAGAAAAAAGAAAAGAAAAGAAAAATAAATAAATAAAACAATAAAACAATGCAGTGCCAGTTGTGGTAGCTGATGCCTGTAATCCCAACACTTTATGGGGCTGAGGCAGGAGGACTGCTAGAACTCAGGAGTTTGAGACCAGCATGGACAACATGGTGAGACCCCCATCTCTACAAAACATAAAAATAGCCAGATGTGGTGGCACATGCCTATGGTCCCAGCTACTAAGGAGGCTGAGGCAGGAGGATCACTTGAGCCCAGGAGTTTGAGGCTGCAGTGAGCTATGATGACACCATTGCACTCCAGCCTAGGTGACAGAGCTAGACTCTATTTCAAAAAATTAAAAACAAAACACACACATACAAGTTTATTATCTCACAGTTCTGTGGGTTTAGAAATCGAACACTGGTCTCACTTGTCTAAAGTCAAGGTGTCAGCAGAGTAGCATTACTTTCTGGAGACTTGAGGAAAGAATTGGTTTCCTTGATTTTTCCCAGCACCTAGAGACCAAGCACCTGTGATTCCTTAGCTTATGAACTTTTTCTCAGTCTTCAAAGCCAGCAAGTGGGTAGAGTTCTCAGATGACACCACTCTGACCTTGCTTCTGTCTTCACATCACCTTCTCCAACTCTCTTCTTCTGCCTCTGTTTTCCACTTTGAAAAACACTTGTGGTTACATTAGGCTCACCTGGATAATCTAGGCTATTCTCCATCAGGAGAGTAATAACCCTAATTTCATATGCCACGTTCATTCTCCTTGCTACGTAACATAATATATTTATTACAGGAGGTTCTGGGGATTAGGACATGGACATCTTTGACGAGAGGTTAGGGGGAGGTGCATTATTCTGCCTACCATATCTGTCATCTCAGAAACTAATCAAACAAACGAAAACATTAAAGAAAGAAAAGAAGTAGAGGCTGGTGATTCTGGGCAAGTTACTCAATCTCTCTCTGCCTCTGTTTCTTTAACTGCAAAGTGGAGAGAATAATAGTGCCTATCTCATAGGCTTGTTATAAGGATTATGTGTGCTAATGTTAGAAAGCACATAAAGCTGTGTCTGGCTTATGTTATAATTTTTTAAAAGACCAATGAGAGAGATTAAATAAGGCAAAGACCTAAAACTGGACATTGGATTTGTTAATTAGGCAATTAGTGGTTGTTACCACTGCAGTATTGGGGATATGGTGGTTGTAGAAGTCTAATTATTGTAAGATGGAGGTGAGAAAATTGGAGAACAGGAATAAACATTATTTTGAAGTAAATGTTTAAGAAAGGATAGAGAAAGAATGCTGGCACCTTCTTAGGGGAAGATGGGAATTATAGGAGATCTGAACACATGTGCTGTGGGGAAGGGGCTAGTGGACAGAATGGCTGAATATATGAGAAAGGGAATAATGACAGTAAAATCCCAGACGAGAAGAAATAGATGTGATAACAGCTTAGATGTTGGCTTTAACTTTGAACTGGATTTTCTGAGTCTAGAGGGTAAGCTATGAGGGTGAATCTTAGGAATTAAACATAATTCCTTTCCTTGGCTTCTGTTCATCAGTAGGAATTACTCACAGGTCTCTACCTGAGGCTATGACACCAGAGTTAGAGTTCTTGTCCATCATCCAATATTAAGGTGCCACACACTGTCATGGAGGTTACCTTCTTTCACAGAAAAGTTCTGTTAGGTCTTTGAGAGTACAAGTTTAGAATTAGCAAGCAAAAATGTCATCTCTTTCAAAATGGTTAATTTCATAAACAATACCTGTCTGTTTCAAAAGATTTTTCTGAAAGAAAAATGCAACTATGTATAAATTTATGTTAACAAACAGACTCTCTTTGTTATTTTAAACTTTTATCATGGACATTTTCAAGCAAACATAAAGAGAATAATATAATAAATCCCATGTACCGAGCACTTCAATAACTACCAGCCTATGACCAATTTTGTCTCGCATATACTCCCCTCTCACTCCCACCTTCACCCCTGGTATTTTAGGGCTGATATGGTTTGGCTGTGTCCCCACCCAAATCTCATCTTGAATTGTAGGTCCCATAATTCCCCCGTGTTGTAGGATGCACCGGTGGGAGATAATTGAATCATGGGGGCAGTTTCCCCCATACTGTTCTCATGGTAGTAAATAAGTCTCACAAGATCTGATGGTTTTATAAGGCGTTTCTCTTTCCACTTGGCTCTCATTTTCTCTCTTGCCTGCTGCCATGATTTGCTCCTCCTTGCCTTCCACCATGACTGTGAGGCCTCCCCAGCCATGTGGAACTGTAAGTCCATTAAACCTCTTTCCTTTATAAATTACCCAGTCTCTGACATCTCTTTATTAGCAGTGTGAGATCAGACTAAAAGAAAGGCAAATAGGCATCTTAAAAACAAAAAACAAAAAACAAAAAACAGGACTTTGGCAACGCACAGTGGATATGATTTTGAAAATGCAACTGGTAAATAAAGAAACATTGAAGAAGAGAGGGAGAGTCATGGAACTCATCCCGGGAGGGTGGAATTCTTTAGATGGCGATTTTTAAATGGGATGAATAAACTGGAAATTGATGGAGTTAAAACAAAGGTCTCAATACAACACTATCGAAGGCTGTGTGAACCAAAGAAAGCCCCTACTAGTCCTCAAACATTAAGGGGTTCCAAACATGTTTGCTGTATTTCCCAGTTTGGAGAAATTTTGCAAGTCAGAAGGCAAATATAATGAGAAATCCGATCTCAAATTTCCTGGGGCAATAGCCAGGCAGATTAATCAAGATAAAAACAGAAATAGTGCCAGGGTTCCTTGGCTCAATCCCCTGCTGGGGACTCAAAGCCTTGTGTACACTAGTGGGTAATATGGTCAGGGGGTGGTAAAGAGAAATTCCTGTGACTCCTTGATACATGAGAGCCCCACACGCTATGGTACTAAGATCCACTAGTAGAGCCCTGACTTGGGCTACAATTAGATTGAACGAATATAAAAATATAAAGGTTGATAGAATTATGAAATTTGGAATGTTTAGCTAGGCTTTATGTAAAGTTTACCCTTTACCCAAATGTCTTATGTGAATGGATATTATGTCTGGCTAGGGAACACTTCTCTTACTTTGTCTCATAAAACAGAAGGCATGTAAATATGCCCTTCAAGCAATATTAATTGGACATGCTAAATGGAAACCAGAAAGATTTCCTGAGCCCACATAGTATAGAATAGAAGCTGGAGTGATATGAACAAATTCTCCATGCAATAGCCCTGTGTGGAGCCTAGACTGGGGCTTATGGCAAAAGCCTATGTACACCTTCCAGTGACAACTACTGGGTCTTTGAACTAGAGAATTTTCACTTGAGGGGCATTTACCACCTTGTGATGGGACATTATTTGAAGCTACCTGTGACTGAAGGATAAAATAATCTTGAAACCTGAAATACCCACAATTTCTTGGTTGATGTCAGAGAAATGCTTTAGTGGGGATGGCAGTGTCCAGAAGAGTTCCATAATATAATGGAAATGGTTTATACAGGGTCATGCCACCTGAAAATATAGTCAGCCCTCAGTATCAGTGGGGGAACTGGTTCCAGGACCTCCAGTGGACACCAAAATCCGTAGATGACCAAGTCCCTTATATCAAAATGTGTCGTATTTGCATATAACCTATACACATCTTTCTGTATACATTAAATCAACTCTAGATTACTTATAATACCTAATACAATGTAAACAATTGTTATACTGTATTATTTTTTCAATTTGTATTCTTGTTATTGTATTGTTTTTACTTAAACAAAATTTTTATTTTTAATATTTAAAAAATTAATTTTAAGTAGAGATGGGGGTCTCTGCCCAGGCTGATCTCAAACCCTTGAGCTGAAGCAATCCTCCTGCCTTGGCCTCCGAAAGAGCTGGGATTACAGGTGTGAGCAACTGTGCCCGGCCTCTTTACTTTTTTCCAAATATTTTTGATTCATGGTTGGTTAAATCTGTGTATGCAGAACCCATGTATACAAGGAGCAAACTGTACTCATAAGCAGGGAACCTCTTTTCCCATATGACTGACTCAGGAACAGTGTGAGGAATTCCTGGGTTCTACAGTGCTCTATAAACCTCTCTTAACTAAGAGCTGCTTGGTTTGTAGATGGCAGTTCCAAGGTGAAAGGACAATATCATATTTGGAATGTTGCCACTCTGACTGAAGAAGATGAAAACAAATCAGCTTGGTGGGTTGAACTGCAGGCTGTTTTCCTCGTAGTGACAGAAATGAATTGAACAGTGGTAAAAGCCCATATGTTTTTTACTCACTCATGGAGAGTGGACAGTGACCTGGCCACAGGGTGAGGCAGGACAACAATGGATACCTGGCCTACTAAAGGAATGCCCCTATGGGGCCCTACAGAAATCTGAGGGGTGCATTAAAGTAGGATAAGTCAATGCCCATCAGAAGAATGCCCTTCCAGGTTCAGAAGGTGACCAAAATCTACAGGCAGAAACCCACATGTGCTCACTGAAGGTGGCCACCTGGGCCCATCAAATGAGTGGAGATGGGGGTACTCAGGTTATGTAGAGATGGGCTAAATCTAGACGTGTCCCTTTTGCACCCTCTTAGGCACAAAACGCCAATAAGAATTGTTCTGTCTTCCAGCAAAAGAGACAGAGATGGCTGTGGGGCAGATTCCCTCATGGGAAGGCTCTAAACATAGCTGGCAAGTGAGACCAATGTGGGTAGCCCTGGGAATCTACAATGGTTCTTGACAGGAATACATAGTGGTTTTGGACTGGGCTTTGCTTACACAGTAAAAGATGCAAATGCTCAGAGTGCTATAGAAAAATCAGAACAGAAGATACTGCATAGATTTGGAATAAACTTGAGATCACCAGTTTTAGCACTGTTATCAAGTATAGTATTTATTGAGCATCTATTTATAACTGTGAATCTGGCACTATAATTTGAGTATTTGGCATGCAGAAATTCTTGAGCTCATCCATGAACTTAGGGAAAAAAATAAATAAATAGAAAGTGTTTAAACAGTTAAACCCTATGTTTAGAGTTTAACTAAACAAGGATTTAGTTAGAGTTTAACTTTGCTAAAGTCATTTTTATTTTTTCTCAGGAGGAAGGCAAGTGAGACATCTGTCTTATATATGCCATTATACATGCCACTATACAAAATATGGACACACAGTATTTGAGATTCATGTATCTTAAAGAATCAAAATGAGGACTTTGATGTTTTGAGTTTAATGTTTTGAAAGTGTTATTCCAAATATAGCAAATAGTCAATTAATAAGCAAATAAAAAGAAACACTCCAGATAATGGCAGCATCCTTCAGAGCCCTGCTGATTTATATATTTAACACTTAGCTAAGCACCAACTCTATGTGCAGCACTGTGCTGGGGTGCTGGGGAGAATATAGAGATCAATACTACATGTTCTCAGTCTTAACTAATTACCTAGAATTAGTTCTATTTTTGTTAGGAATAACATCATTGTGGAACCTCTTTCTTAGATATTATACAAGCCAGATCAGTATGCCAGATTCCTACTTCTACGAGGAATCAGTTGCTAATAGACACTCTTTATGTTCCTGTAAAATGTAATGTGTAAATCAAACAAAATACTGTACTTATGTGTATTTTTACGTCTCCACGGATTAAAAAAAATGAACTGTATTTTCATCAGGTACATTTTATATATCAATGTATAACTCCCTGTCAAATCTCATGGGTCTAACATGCTGCTCTGTTTCATGCTTGACATCATTAGGGAAATATCTGAGAGTAGAAGGAACAGATTTAGGGTGTGTTAGTGATATTGGGCCACTAGCCATTTTCAGTGACTTTTCTCCCAACTTCTCCTGGGTCTATGAGAACAAAAAGAAAGGAACAACTTTTTCCATTGAAACAGGTTTTGGGGCTGTGAAGGAGTGTATATTTCTCTGCAAAATAATCAAATCATAGCTACTTTGAAGGAATCCTTCAAATACCAAATACCAAACCGAGGGAAGAACCAGAAATATAATTAAAAGAGTATGATAGGGCAGGGGCAGTGTCTCACACCTGTAATCTCAGCACTTTGTGCTGGATTGTGTGTAATCCCAGGAGTTTGAGACCAGTCTGGGCAACATAGTGAGACCCTGTATTTATTAAAAAATAAAAATAAAGGCCGGGCGCAGTGGCTCATGCCTGTAATCCTAGCACTTTGGGAGACCGAGGTGGGCAGATCACTTGAGGTCAGGAGTTCAAGACCAGCCTGGACAACATGGTGAAACCTTGTCTCTACTAAAAATACAAAAAATTAGCTGGGTGTGGTGGCGCGTACCTGTAGTCCCAGCTATGCGGGAGGCTAAGGCAGGAGAATCGCTTTAACCTGGGAGGCAGAGATTGCAGTGAGTTGAGATTGCACCACTGTACTCCAGCGTGGGTGAGAGAATAAGACTCTGTCTCTAAATAAATAAAGATATATATTTTTTAAAAATGTAAAAAAAGGATGGTAAAGACGTAGAGTTTATTATAATACACTACAGTTTTTTTTTTTTTTTTGGTGTTGAAACAATATTTTTAAGGTCTCTTTAATAGACATGAAGTTACTTCTTATTAAAATACTATGTACCACATCGTGAGTCTGAATATCTTTGTTTTTGTTTTGTTATCTTTTAAACAAAATGCTACTTTTAATCTCGTCAAGGAGTTAAGGCATATAATACAAACTCTAAAAATTAAGTGCCAAAGTAAGAAAGAATTAAAAACAGTATATATTGTGCACTTACATAGTTTTATATGCAAATCTCTATATAGAAAATTATGTTTAAATAATATCCCTGTATTATGGATTTAAAGTGTATGCACCCTGGCAAAAAAATATGTATCAGTATAACATGCATAAGAAAAATATATGCAACAACAGCATAAAGGCCTAGAGGGGAGAAATTGAAGGGAACAATTGTGAGGTCCTCATACTTATATTCCCCCCCAAAAAAATAAAATATTATCCTACTGATATTATGCCAACTCTAGAAAATTCTAATTTTGTAAACAGTACTATTTGGCATTGATCCTTTAAAGTCATGAAGGACATTAATTGTAATACTGAAATATATCTGAAATTTATCCTATTTAAGTGAAAAATAAAGATTAATAATGACGTATGTAGTGGTCCACATTTTATTCACAACTGCACACACTGAAATATGAGGTAGTATTAAAGAATTAACCTTAATTAAATAATTAAAAGAGTATGATAGGGCAGGTGCAGTGATTCACACCTGTAATTCCAGCACTTTGTGAGGCCAAGGAGGGTAAATCACTTGAGCCCAGGAGTTTGAGTCCAGTCTGGGCAACATAGTGAGACACTGTATCTATTAAAAAATTTGAGACTTGAAAATCGTATTAAACACACATATAAATGGCTTAAGGAAAGCAAGGTATAAAATTGCCCCCCAAAGTTATTACTAGACAGTTGAAAAGTTTGGCACTGCTGTTATTAACACGGAAGCAGAAGAAGACAGCTCTTCGTCACTGTCATGCCTCAACCTTAAATGAAAGGACCTGAAGTAGTCAACAGTGTTGGCTCTGGGTCCAGACTGCCAGGATGCAAATCCCATTTCCACTACTACTAAGGGTGTGATACTGGATAAAATGCGTAACCATCTCTAAGACCTACTTCCCCATATGTAAAATGGAGATAATTATAGTACCTCCCTGTATTAGTTCATTCTCACACTGCTATAAAGAACTGCCTGATACTGGGTAAGTTACAAAGGAAAGAGGTTTAACTGACTCACAGTTCAGCCTGGCTGGGGAGGCCTCACGAAACTTAGAATCATGGCAGAAGGTGAAGGGGAAGCAAGGCACCTTCTTCACAAGGCAGCAGAAAGAAGAAGTGCCAAGTGAAGCAGGGAAAAGCCCCTGCTAAAACCATCAGATCTCGTGAGAACTCACTCACTACCACAAGAAAAGCAGGTGGGAAACTGCCCCCATTATTCAATTACTTCCACCTGGACTCTCCCTTGACACATGGGGATTACGGAGATTATAATTCAAGATGAGTTTTGGGTGGGGAGACAAAGCCTAATCCTATCACTCCCTCATAGGGTTGTTGTGAGGATTAAATGAGAAGATTAATATAAAGTACCTGACACAGTGCCTGGCACATGGTAAGTGTATGATAATTATTAACTGTGGTTACTATGTTTGTTGTATGGATGGCCAGCTTTGGTGGAGAGACAAAATGTCTCTTCGATTAGAGAAAGAGTTTGGTTTAGAAACACCAATGTCCTTACAGAGTCAATAGTGACAAAGCTCTCAGTCACAATTTTCAACCTTTATTATTTTAAGTCCTGCTAATCCCTTCAACTAAGAATTTAGGTTCTGCCATGAACAAGAAGAGGGAAAATAAAGGCACAGCAAATTAATAGTAAAGCCAAGACTGTGCATTCTTCAACCTGTCATTATAACTATACTACACAGGGAAAGACAGCTTTATACATTGTAAGCAACCTATCTGCCATTTACCCCATTTAGCAAATATTTATTGAGAACTTAATATGTTTGAAGCAATATTCCAGGTGCTGGGGAAAATATGGGCAAAAATCTAGGGGAATATAGTTTTTCTGGAATAGGAAAATATACCATGAAATTATAATACTTAGAACTTACATTAGGTATTGAGAATGTAGGAATAAACTCAGTAGGAATAAACAAACTCAGCTTTCCCCCGTATATTCTCACAACATGCTTCAGAGAACAGATGTGTGAAGGTTTTCCCCCAGATATCCATAGTTCCATAGTGTTTACCAGCTGGGTGTCCTCTAATTCAATTCTGACACTATCTCCTTGGACACAGCCTCGGATTCCACAGGTTATGGGCTCAATCCCATGTGACTGCTCTCCACTTCTAACACAAATCTCAAGCTCCAGGTTATTTTACCTGTGCACTGACCAACCAGCTATAAATTAGGGTCTCCATGACCCCTCCTTTGGGTTCAATTAATTTACTGGAGCAGCTCACAGAACTCAAGAAAATACATTACCAGTTTATTACAAAGGATACAGATGAGAAGAGATGCATAGGGAAAGGTATGGGGGAAAGGGCATGGAACTCCAGGAACCTCCACATGTTCAGCTATCTGGAAGCCCCCCAAACACAGCCTTTTTGTTTTTTTTTTAAAAAAAACCTTTATTATATAGGTGTGATTGATTCAACTCAGCCATTGGTGATCGACTCAACCTTTCAGCCCCTCTCCCTTCCCAGGAGACTGGGGGGTGGGGCTGAAATCCCAACCCTCTAATCCTGCCTTTGTCTTTCCAGTGGCTAGGCCCCATCCTGAATCTACTAGGGACCGCTAGCCATCAGTCAACTCATTAGTGTAAAAAAAGACTCCCACAACTTTGGACATTCCAAGGATTTTAGGAGTTTTATGCCAGGAAATGGGACAAAGATCCAATAAATATTTCACAATATCACAGATATACACAATAGAAATAGAGGGGGTGTGCTTAGGATTCAATCTGTAGCCAACGTAACTGAAATTCTCAAAGATGCAAAATGAGTACACTGTCCTGATAAGTATTGTTAAATTAAGTTTAGTCTATAGCTGCCTCTTTACATATTTTAAGTTCGGCCTAAAGGTTTCACCATACATGGTGAAGTAACCTAACTGGTTGTGTAAACAGGCTGTAACTTACTCCTGTAACAAGTAGCCATGCAGTCTCAGCCAATCACAGCAGCCATACTTGCACCACTCATAGGCACAGACTGTTCAAACCCTGTTCAAAGAAGATAAACGCAGATTATCTTATTTCTGTTTCTGTGCCTGACTTCTAATGGCTATACATCACATTCCCTTTTTTGTCCACAAATCCTCTCTGACAACATGGCAGTGCTGGAGTTGCTCTGAGTCTATTCACATTGTGGGGCTGCCCAGTTGGTGAACACTTCTTTGTTAAATTAAACTCTCTTAAATTTAATTTGTCTGAAGTTTTTCTTTTGATAGTATATGTATCAGTATAATTTGGTCTTAAAATAGGTTTTTGAAAAATTAAACTAGCACCAAATAAAAATTCATTGTGTATAACCAGTTAAATTAGAATAAAAAGCATCTCTATGCCTTTAAGATGCATATTGCTGAGATAAGTCATAAATCTAGAGTACACAATACTAAAGTATAGATAGTATCAACTGAGGAATGATAAGGTTCATAATTTTGGAAAGGAGAGCAGGTGGGCATTCTGACAGGTTGGGAAGGATAGCCTCTCTAGAAGCTGGAAGCAGACACTGAGAAAGGGGCAAAGGGAACAGGAAATTATGCTGAATGGGGTGGGGAGTGGGGTCAAATACACATATTCAATAAGTTATAGGAGTCAAATTTATGAAAGGAGAAACATGCACATGCATAATTGAGTTTCGTGCCTCTCCCTGAGACTCAAGGTCAAAAATGGCTGCATTAGCATGATCAGATGGTGGAGTTGTCAACCCTCTGATGTCAAAAGGTAGAGGACATTAAAACCCTCATTGCACATTCTCCACACTGGCCAGAACCACTCCATGGCTGGTGGTCCCTTACTTGGAAAAATGCTGGCTATTTTGTCATGAGATCCTTAGGGTGTTGCTTCGCCAGCCAGAAACATCTGTGGCCAGAGGGGCCTCTGCTTGGGCTTTGCTTGTGGCTGCTGGGCTTGTTTTGGCCACTTGGCTGGCAGGATGTACTCAGCTGGCACTACCGGCCAGAATCCCACACCTGCCAAGGGCGAGCTGGGCGCGGAGCAGCAAAGTGTGAGTGAGCGAGCACAGGGTCTGGCCACTACACACAGCCAGGTGTGCTGGCTGCGGCAGGGCTCCAGGCACCAGCACAAGTGGGGCTCTGTGCGAGGCTGTGGCTGGACCAGATGTACCATAAGCGGCTTCCCCTGTGAACAAGGGGAACATGATGGCACCCGGAAGCTTGAAGATGCCTGGAACTGCAGAGCCCCAAAGAGGGTGTTACAGTGTGTCACAGCCCTGGATTAGGGAGCACTGAGGTCTGGTCTCCCAGAAGGGCTGCAGCAACTCTTCTCTCCTTCTCCTCGCCTGTAGTGTGGTGAAAGGAGGGGGTGTGTTTCAGCCCTGTGTGTGTTACAACTCTTTCAGTCCTGCCACTTGGCAGGTCCCAAGTTCTTGTCCCATGTCCAGGAAGAATGAGGTATGAAGACAACTGGAGAGTGAGCAAGGCAGAGAGGAGCTTCATCGAATGACAGAACAGCTCTCAGGAAACCAAGGTGAGTAGCTCCTTTCCACAGTCAGGTTGTCCCGACAAGTCGAGGAGACCCAAAGTGGGTAGCTCCTTCTGGCAAGTGGTAGTCCCAACATCTGTGTGAGTCTGGCTGAGTCTGGGGGTTTTTAATGGGCTCAGAAGGGAGGAAGTGTGTGCTGATTGCTCCATGTATGGCCATGGGTGGACCCGGAAAAAGCACCTAAGTTCTCACTCTGGACTGGACTCCAGCTGGAACTGACAGCCTGGTCCCCAGGTTTCAGGCTGTCCATGGCTTGAAGGTGGGGCTTCACCAGGGACCTGCTCCTTTCTGCCTAGGAACCTGTCTGCCTCCCATAGGCCATCAACATGCTGTCCAGGGCACCCAGGCTGTTTGTGCCAAGGGGTGCCTGCAGGCTCCCGTTGAGCCACCTCAGTTCCCCCCAGCCTCCCTGAGCTTGTTGGTGCCCAAAGTTCTGGGGGGAGCTGAGGTGGTTGGGGGGCTAGCATGTCAGTGCTGCCTTGAATGTGTGCACACCCATCAGGGTCACGACAGTGCCTGGGCTCAGCTTGCTTCAACGTTGCTCTGAAATCAGAGCAGGCACTGGGAGTTGGGAGAGGCCAGGGAGTGGGAACAGGCACTTCCAAGCCTGTGGGAGACGGGGGGCTTCCTGGGCCCCTGAGAGCACAGGGATGCCCAGGTCTGGATCCATGGCTGGGTGGCTGCAGCTGCAGTTGGGAGCCCGGGCACCTGCCCTGCCAACTTGGTAGGAGGCAGGGCTCTTGCCTGTTCCTAGCTCCCACTGGCCCCACGGAACTTGTGACTCTGACTCCACCTGCCCTGCTGTAGCCAGAATCTTTGCAGTGGCCAATCCAGACAGGCCACTGCTGCTACCAATTTGTTGTGCCGAAACTGCAAAGGAAAGGGGTGGCATTGGGCAGTTGGTCATCAGCGATAAAGTTGTTTAAAGGGCTGGTTTCTGTTTAGCCCTTAGGGAAGAAAGCCTATGGTGGTTATGGAGGGAGGGGGTATAAGGAGGCATGTTCTACCCGCATCCCATCATGGCTGGGAACTCAGTTTTCAAGGTTTCTCTGGGATGCCCTTGGTTGATAGTCTGTTCAGTTGATTCAGGGGCTTGGAATTTTTTTTAATTTTTTATTTCACAATACCAAATGAGGGGTGATAACAATTAGGTTATTGGGAGTGCAAAGGAAGAGTTGTATGACCTAGAGTACTCTATACTCTATATTTGTAACCCATAAAGTTTGAAGTGGAGGAAAGTGGGGGAGGAGGAGGGGCAGAAACATCTGTGAATCAAATGAAAGCTATGGATCCTCCCTTGCAGAAAATGCACATGAAGCATGCACCCAAACGTTCACATACAATTAATTTTATCGCACTGAAAATAGATTTTCTTACATAAAATTAAAAAAACATACCTTTACTAAGATTTATGTCTTCCTTTTTTATATACAAAAATTTACAGTTTCATTCTGAAAAACAAACAGGAAACCAAAACCAAATTGTTCAGAGAAAACAAAAAGTTAGCTTTAATTCTGCTTAAAATTTCATTGAGAAAGCTGTGTTTGTCTTGATTGTGAAGTTGACACTAGGGAGTGATCTTTGCCTTAGCAACATATATGTCATCTGTAACATCTGTGATTGTAGTGTTTCTTGTTTTTTGGATCTCTGCCTCCTGGGAAATTGATAAAACTTTATCAATTCAAGTTACCTGATGAAGTTTTATCACCTCAGTTGCAGAAGCATTTCCTCCATCACTGGACAGTTTATGTGGTTATCCTCGCAAATCTCCTAAACAACGTCAAAATTTTGTCTCAGTTATTTATCAAAGAAGCCACGAATGGGCTTTTCCCTGTTGTTCTGGAATGGGCTTCTGTTTTCTTTCAGCAAGCAACAAAAAAACCTAAAACATTTGTCTTAAATTCAATCAAGCTCTTCAAGATTTGCTCTTGGGATGCTTAGCCAATTTCTTTGTAGCTGAGTAGAGTGTCATTTACTCACAGTTCTGGCAAAATTATTTAAAAGGCTTGCTCACTTTCCCAGCAACAGGCCACATTTCTTTTGGGAATGTTGACTGAGACTTTGATGACAAAGCCTCAAAAAGACTCATTGAGGTCGGGCATGGTGGTGCATGCCTGTAATCCCAGCACTTTGGGAGGCTGAGGCAGGCAGATCACAAGGTCAAGAGTTCGAGACCAGCCTGACCAACATGGTGAAATCCCATCTCTACTAAAAATACAAAAATTAGCCAGTTGTGGTGGCGTGTGCCTGTAATCCCAGCTACGCAGGAGGCTGAGGCAGGAGAGTCACTTGAACCCAAGAGGCAGAGGTTGCCGTGAGCTGAGATGGTGCTACTGTACTCCAGCCTGGGTGACAGAGCGAGACTCCATCTAAAAAAAAGACTCACCTATGCATGGAACTTTGTTCTTTGCCAAACACCACCGCTATTCTAGAGTAGAACATCCCAATCTTTGTGCCTGAATTTCTTACAGGTGTTCCAACCTATTGATCCCCTTTGTCCTTGGGGAAACTGGGTGGGAACGGTCTTCTCTGTAAGCAAGCTCCTATGTTTATCCCATTTTACTACACAAAGATTACCATTTCTGCCACAGGCTGTGGATATAATTGGAAAAAGTTGAGAAGCATAGTTGTTTTGTTTGACAAAGATGTTCTACTGTTTCAAAGATACTGATCGCTTTTAAAGATTCCAAAAGGGGTTCTTAAAATAGAATTTTTTTGTGATGATGTGGTATGCACATCATAGAGACATGTTGCTGGCTGTCTTCTGACCCGTCAGTAGTTTCATTCAGTAGCATGCCAAAGGAAACTGCAATAGCTGGAAATTCCTCCATGATGTGTTCCAACCACTCCCACCCCCACAAAAACAAACAAACAAATAACCCACAGTCCTGGAGTGAATGACATCATTCAACAAAGGTATTACTTAAATTTTCTTTTTCAGCTCCAAATCATAAGCCAGCTTTACCATTTCTAGGGCACACAACTACTATAAAGTTTCTGCAATTGTATTTCTTCTTTTGTTTCATAACCATATTTTTCCTTCAGGGCACAATTCAAATTTGATAGAGTATAAGTCTTCTCACCCCTTTTAGTTTCTCTCTTTAAAACACACACACACACACAAAGTTCTTCTCTTATTCCTATTCTCTGGGGACTCTGACTAGAGTGCTTTTCAAACACTAACATTAACTCCTGCTAATTAGAAAACTGTAGGAGTTATCACTTTGATTTAGAAAAGATGAAGTGCAAAAATATAATGACTTGTCCAAAGTCATAGTTAATGATAAATATTTATTAAGCACCTCTGTCCTTAGTATTGTGTTTGATACCATACTGATGTTTTTTGCTTTCTTAGCCAATCCTTTATTGAGAGACTTAGCCTATTTTACAAATTATCATTATTAAATGATATATTCTTTTCTACTTACTGAGTGCCAGTACTGTTCATTGTAAGCACAATATATAGTATCACAGATCTTAAATTCAAAAGGCTCAAAGTAGTTGTCTTTTGTCATCCCTTTGTCCAGGAGCCCAAATTACAGCTGCAGCCAAGGTCACCTTCTGAAATTTGAAAGAGTAACTGTTGTACACTGCTGCCCTATACTTATCTTTTTTCTGTTTACTGTTAATATTTTGCTTATTAATTTCCCTAACCTCTTATTGATGTTACTAGGGCCTTGAAAGCTTAGAGTTTTCATTGATGATGCTTAAAAAAACCCTGTTCTATGCTACATTAGATATACTATGTATGCACCCTGCCACCATAAAATATCTCTAGTCATCACGTTCAAGTGAAAGAGTAATTTATACAAAAAGATACAAAACTATCTTTGTGTATTTCCCCTTCCCACTGAGATATGCATATAACTTCAATAATAAGAAATGGGAGACACTTTTTTTATTCTTCCTTAAGAATAGAAAAAATTCTTTCTCTAAGAATTTTACAGTTATCTAAAGAATTATCTAAATATACTAAGAAGAGATGAATAAATGGCTAAATCTTTAGCTAATATTAAGATCGTTACTTATCTCAGATGAATGCTTATCTATCATGTTTTTCAAATGAAATATTGAATCTAACTACCTTGTAAATCTACGAGGACAAATTTGAAATAATTTTCTTGATATATTGTCATATGTACCATTCCTGATTGCCTGTGGAACCAGAATATACATTTTGCATAGTATTCTATAGATTTAATGTCCTATATTTTTACTGATCTAATATAATTTACTGGTCTAACACTGGGCTTTTAAACAGAGATGTTAAAAGAAGGCACCACAGCCTCCTGCAAAAAGCATGTGTTAGAAAAACTGTTGTAGAGAACATGCATCCTGAACAAAAAAGTTTCCTCTTCTTTCCCATTTTCACTGTGATTTTTAGAAGACACAATAGTTCCTACCTTTCTAGCTGGTACTATTACAACTTAATTTTGACTTCCTTAAAATCAGGACTTTCAGTTATTCAAAAAAGTCAGTTTTATTGTTAAAATTTCAATTATTCTCTTGACCATACATAAAGAAGGCATGCAAGGACATAACTATTTTCCTTGTTGTTTTTGTTATGCTTAGAACTTTTATTATAGTATTTTTATTTGTCTGGAAACATCTTTATTTCAGTATCATTTTTGAAAGATGGTTTTGCTGGGTACAGAATTCTAAGTTGGAAGTTATTTCCTGTTAGTATTAGTATTTTGGAGATCCTTCACTGTCTCCTGGTTTCTATTGCTGCAACTGAAAAGTATGCTATTAGTCTAACTGTTGCTCTTTTGAGGGTGATCTTTTCTCTGGCTATTTGCCAGTATATTCTTTTCTTTTTTTTTCTTTTTTTTTTTTTGAGTCTTGTTTTGTCACTGAGGCTGTAGTGCAATGGTATGGTGGTACGATCTCAGCTCACTGCAACCTCTGTCTCCCAGGTTCAAGCAATTCTTGTGGCTCAGCTTCCTGAGTAGCTGTGAATACACGTGCATGTCACCATGCCCAGCTAATTTTTGTATTTTTAGTAGAGATGGGGTTTTACCATGTGTAGCCAGGCTGGTCTTGAACTCCTGACCTAAAGTGATCTGCCCACCTTGGTCTCCCAAAGTGCTGGGATTACAGGTATGGGCCACCATGCCCAGCCTACCAATATATTCTGTTTGCTTCTGTGGTAGTGCAGTTTCACTATGATGTGTCTAACTGTGACTGTGGATTTCTTATTTTTAAAACCCACTTGGGATTCCCTGGGTCTCCTGACTCTAACAAATATTGTTTTCCTCAATTTTGAAAGATTTATGGCATATATGTACCATAACTTTATATATATATACATATGCAATTTTTGCCTTTTTTAACGTTTTTTTAAGTTCAGGGGTACAAGTGCAGGTTACACAGGTAAACTTGTGTCATGGGGGGTTTGTTGTACAGATTATTTTGTCACCCATGTATTAAGCCTAGTATCCACTAGTTATTTTAATGTCTATATTAGTTATTATTTTAATGTCATATATTCACTGAGGCTATAGCCTCATCTAGTATTTGTTTTATTTAGTGAGGGTGGAGGATGTCTCAGAATTAACTCCTCCAATGTATATGTACCTTGGGACCTAGTTTCCTGCACTTCCATATGCTTCCTAGGACTCTAGGTTCCTGATCTTGGCATATATGCCCAAAGCAGCTACAATTTCTTCACTCAGTTACTTCTCTAATTTCAGTTTGGTGTTTTTTAAATTTTGTTTATTTTTGTTGAGGGTGGCTGGAAATCTTGGGGGTTTTCCTTATTTTCCTGCAAGCTCCACAATATATTGAAAAGTATGTTTGTATATTGTGTTTTATCCAGTACCTTGGCATTTAGCTCTGGAAGAGCCAAAAATACCTATCTTGTTATGCTATCAGTAGATGTCACAAATAATTTAATTAAATGATGAGAACACATGGACACATGGGTGAGACCAGCACATACTGGGGCCTGTTGGAGGGTGGCAGGTGGGAGGAGGGAGAGGATCAGGAAGAATAGTTAGTGGATACTGGCTTAATACCTGGGTGATGGGATGATGTAAGCAGCAAACCACCATGGCACAAGTTTACCTATGTAACAAATCTGCATATCCTACACATATACCTCTGAACTTAAAATAAAAGTTGGAAATTTAAAAAAATTAATTTCCAAATGTTAGGTAAAAGAGAGAAAGTGGCAGAATTCTTACAAAATGCAAAATGCTTAGTGTTAAGTCATTTATAAATTGTAAAGATAACAACAATAATAACAATTTACTGAGCTTCTAACTCTATGCCAGCCATTTTATGTACGTTGTCTCATTTACTCAAAGAACTAAGTAATATTATCTCTAAGCTACAAGCGAAAGACCCAAGACTTGGGGAAGATAAAGAATTTTTCCAAAGTCACATAGTAAGTGGCAGAGATAGGGTTTGCCAATTATAAATTGTTATGTAACTTCTTTCCATTAAGCCAGACTGCCTCCCTATTCTGCCTCCCTATTCAAGCTTTGCAATCATAGAAGATAGAACCATTCAAAAAATGTTATCAGCAATACTTTAAGGTGGCAGACTGTTCAGAGATCAACTTGGAAGCACACTATTTCCATAGCCTTAATAATGCATCCGAGGCCATGCGCAGTGGCTCACGCCTGTAATCCCAGCACTTTGCGAGGCCGAGGCGAGTAGATCATGAGATCAGGAGATCGAGACCATCCTGGCTAACACAGTGAAACCCTGTCTCTACTAAAAATACAAAAAAATTAGCTGGGCATGGTGGCAGGTGCCTGTAATCCCAGCCACTCAGGAGGCTGGGGCAGGAGAATGGCATGAACCCGGGAGGCGGAGTTTGCAGTGAGCAGAGATCACACCACTGCACTCCAGCCTGGGCGACAGAGCGAGACTCCGTCTCAAAAAAAAGAAAAAAAAAATCTGATTTGGCCAAAATCTGACAATCCCTTCAAAAGAGAGCATGGATCAAAGAATTAAACAAAAATGGGAAACAGTCAAGCTGAAAATGAGCCACTCTTCAGTCATCGAATAATATCAGATAAGTTCTAGAAGTAGTATTTTGTTTTGTTTTGTTTTGTGCTTCTTTATTCACTCCCTTATTTCAAAGAGAATTTAAGATAGCTGACAAGAATACATAAAATTCAAGATATAAATGAGAAATAGGTGAGGAACAAAGGAACAAGAAGAAAGAAAAGAAGATTAAAATGAACACGTATTGAACTCTGTATAGTTATGATACAGGTAGCAGATTGGGCCCTAAGCTTTTATGTGTGTTTTCTTTTTCTTTCTTTCTTTTTTTTTTTTTTTTTTTCTTGAGACAGTGTCTTGCTGTGTCATCTAGGCTGGAGTGCAGAGGTGAGACCTTGGCTCACTGCAGCCTCAACCTCCCAGGCTTAAGTAAGCCTCCTACCTCAGTCTCTGGAGTAGCTGGGACTAAAGGTATACACCATCACAAACGGCTACTTTTAAAATATTTTGTATAGACAGGGTCTTGCTGTGTTGCCAGGGTTGGTCTCGAACTCTTGGGTTCAAGTGATTCTCTCCTACCTTATGCTTCCAAAGTATTGGGATTACAGGTGAGCCACCACACCAGGCCTCTTTCCTTTTATATTTGTATGAATTTATGGGGACAAATGTAATTTCGTTAAATGCATAGATTGCACAGTGGTGAAGTCAGGGCTTTTAGGGTATCCATCACCTGAATAATGTACATTGTATCCATTAAATAATTTCTCATCATCCAACCCTCCACCTACCAGCTTTTTAAGGCCAACTTAAAAAGGGAAACCGGAGCAGTTATGAGTCACCATGTGTATATAGTAAAAACAGCCGAATTGCTCAGAACAAACACAGATATGGCTGATGCCTATGAAGATCAAAGTTACAAAGTTCCATAAGAGGATATTGTATCATGAAAATACTGATCATATAATAACTGACTTTTCTTAAGAGTGAAAGGGGAACTATTATACATTATTCTGGGACAACAGGTATAAATTGGGACTACCTCCCCAAATAAAAATGTATGCCTACTTTGCATATAGTAATCATAACTACATGTTTTATGAAAATGTTTTATTATTGCACCCATAATACAAGCCAATCATTGAACACAAAATAGTACTTTAGTAAAAGCAGCTCTATTTAAGATTAACATATCACGATTGGTTATAACTTTCAGCTGATCTAGTCAAAAGGTAGATTTTAGAGCACTCTAGGGCAAACTCTAGGGTTCTTCAGGGTCTAGGGAGTTATAATTGGAGTGTCAACCAGCTGTAGGATAACAGGGGATGGTGAATGAATAAGAACAAAATCCATCTATTGCTGAATTTTGTTTCCGACTGACTAACTGGTGGGTATAATGGCATATCCATAATAGTATACTTATTTGATGTCTATGCCATCTGCAGTAGACATTCAACAGATGTTTTTAAACATCAACTGGGCCTTCATTTATCCAACTAATTCTTGCTTGTGTTTGTCACTATGCTGAAAATATTTAGGAAGGTATCCAATTACATTTTAATAATTTATGAATTCTTGACTTTTATAATGTAAGTAGTTCATTCTTTTTAACAGTAAACATTACTGACTCAAATTTTCCTCTGTCCCTGGCTTCTGGATAAATCCTTTTTCTTGATCTTTTAGTAGAAAGAGCTATTAAAAAATAGTTCATTCAATCAGAGGCTACATTAGTGAAAGTACAGAATTCCAAACAAGGAAACTAACAGTTGAAGCAAGACAACGGGTCTCACCTTTGGTCAGACACCATCTGGTGCAGGTCACTGTGGATGTCTGTTACTAAAGTGGGACAAAACACTGGGCACTAAATGGCAACACTACCATTTCCCATAATTTCCATGCCTCTTTTCAAATTCCCATACCTCAATCCCACCACCCCCTTTACTGCTGCTGTCAGATGACTTGGCCTCCGAGAACTCATCAATTACTTCAAATCCCTTCAGATGTATCTGTGTCCAGTTTGGTTAGTGGAAGAGGTGTTCCCTCCTCCTTTTCAAGACACATTCCTCCACTGGATGTCATCTCTTCAGCCTGCTCAGGAATCCTGTTTTATTATTTGTTTACACTCTGTTCTGTATCTTCTCTCCCTTTTTCTAGGTTCTTACTCGTCAACAAAGAAAGGAGGTCAAGTGTCCTTTATCTTTAAATAAACCAGGCCCACCCTTTGCCCTCCAGCTTCTGCACTATCTCTTGTCTCCTCTTCACACACTCTAAAAAGGGAGCCTCCAGGCATTATCTTCCTTCCGAACTTCCCATCCATGCCTCCAATCTCTTGCAATCTAGTTTCTGGTCCCTTTCACTACTCTGAAACAGCTCTAGCCCAGTGACTTCCTAGTTGCTAAATCCCAAGAACAATTTTCTCTTATCCTCTTAAAGCATTTGTGACTGTTGACTTCTTTTAAAACTTTCTCCTCTTAATCGCTTGAACCCAGGAGGCAGAGGTTGCAGTGAGCCGAGATTGCACCACTGCACTCCAGTCTGGCGACAGAGTGAGACTCTGTCTCAAAAAACAAACAAACAAACAAAAAAAAACAACCAAACAAAAAACAACCAAACAAAAAACCGACAACAACAACAACAAAACACTTTCTCCTCTCTTAGTGTCTGGGACAGTACTATTTATTGATTTTTCCTCTAATGTGCCTGAACGTTCTTTCTCAGTTGACATTATGAGCTGTGTTAAAAGACAAAATCAACAAATTTAGCTTAAATACTTTAATTGACATTTATTTGCAATTTTATAATTGAGCAACACTGCATTCTATAAAACAAGAATGAGTGTTCCGATGAGCTGAGCAGAGGAATTGGCTTTATAGACAGAAATAGGCTGAAGAAAGCAGAAATAGAACAAAAGCAGATTGGTTGTTTCAAAGTTACCTTCCTTATAGGGCTAAAATAGAGGGAACTTCTTTAGCATGCCAACTCAAGTAAACTGAGCCCATTTGGATTGGTTGCAATGAATTTCCTGTTTTTTTTTTTTTTTTTTTTTTTAAACTGGCCTGTTTTAGAGTTCAGTTTGATTATGTGGCACCTAGCATGAGTGATTCCATTATAGTTTGGTCTGGTCTGCCGGCCCCAGTGTAGGAGGCTAGTCCAAAACAATGTTTCCTGTAAGTTTTATGTAACACTGATTTGATCATCCTTTAATGTTGGCTGTCCTCTATACACGATAAGCATGATGGCTTCAACTAATACCTGTTGACAAATCCCAACTCTGCAGCTGTGGGCCAGTTCTAGGCTCCTGATCTGAATATTAAAGTGCCTAGCCTTCCTGAAACTCAACGTGTCTATAACTGAACTTACTGGCACCCTCTCCTCCATGCATTTTCCCTATGAACTAACGTCATCACCTTTATTCACTTATTCAAGATAGTCATTTGAGAATTAACTTTGATACTTCCTCTTCCTTTCCTCCTACATTTACATCTAATTGGTCATTAAGTTTTAATTCTCTTTTGAATCAGTCTCCTGCTCTCCTACATCACTGCCCTAATTTAGGACATTTCTCAATAGGAACATAGTAGTAACATTCTAACTGGTTTTCCCACCTTTCTCCTGCCTTCGTCTATACTACTGCCAGACAGACTTTCCAAAGTTGAAAGTTTAATTGTGCAGAACCTTTTCAATCGTTCCCGATTACCTTCATGACACATTCTTAGATACTTAGGATGGCATCCAAGGCCATTTGTATTCTAGCTTTGCTGAAAGTAGTCAATCTAAACTACTGAAGTCCCCAGATTAACACCATGCTCTCTAACCTCTTTTTGTGAGTTGCCTGTGCCTTTCCCACCCCCACTATTTAGTCCAAATCAACACTGAGTTCAGAGCTCTCCTCCTGTAGAGTGTTTCCTTAGCCTCCCCAACCGCGATTAGGTGCCCCTCTAGTATATTTTCACAGCACCCTGTGTTTACTTCTGTTAGGGCACTGAAATCAACCCTGCAACTGCTAACTTACATATCTGGACCCCAGCTTTAAACCATGTGAATAATAATACCTAGCATTTGTCGAAAGCTGTGTACTAGGCTTTGTATTAAGTACACTGCATGCATTATTTATTTAATCCTCATGACAAACCTTAGAAAGTAGGAACTAATACTAACCTCAACTTGCAGGTGAAGAAACTGAGCACAGAGTGGTTAAGAAACTTCCTCCATGTTGCAGAATTATATCCTAATGTTTTTGGGAGGCAAGGATCATATACTATATGTGTATGAGGAGAATGTGGCAAAGTCTGGCACATGGTAGTGCTTCAGTAAAGGTTTACAGGTCAAATAAGTGAATGAAGAGCTCAGAGGACAAACCTGTGACAAACGAACAGAAATTAAAAAGCAGCAGATTTTAGTTTAGCATAACAAAAAACTTGGCCGGGTGTGGTGGCTCATGCCTATAATCCCAGCATTTTGGGAGGCTGAGGTGGGAAGATTGCTTGAGCCCAGGAGTTCAAGACAAGCCTGGGCAACATAAGGAGAACCTGTATCTACAAAAGATTTTTAAAAATTTAGCTGGGTATGGTGGCACATGCCTGTAGACCCAGGTACCCAGGAGGCTGAGGTGGGAAGATTGCCTGGGCCCAGGCAGTTGAGGCTGCAGTGAGCCAAGATTGTACCACTGCACTCCAGTATGGGCAACAGAGCAATACCGTGTCTCAAAAAAGTTTTTAAATTAAAAGAGAAAGAACTTTATATTAATTAGACCATCCAATGGAATGGATTTCTCAAAAAACAGGTACACATAGCACTTATACTGAAGAGTATTTATACATTTGCATTTTCCCCCTTGTGAGTAGGGGGTAGTTCAGCTTTTATTTTTATAATAATTTTATTTTATTGCTTTTATTGCTCAGAATCTAGCCAAGGGCTAGAGATGCTCAGCAGTGTTTGTTGAACTGAATTTGTCTGAATTTAAAACCCCTACAAACTAAAAGCGGGCATTTTTAGTATAAGTTTAACTCTTATTGTTCTTTATTTCTTCCCACTATTCTGCATTTCTTTCAAAAGAAATTTGAGAATAAAGAGAGGACAGGAAAAAAGTTTAGAGACTTCATTTGCTGCTAGTAAAATTTCCATTAGAAAGTCAGTAAGTGCAGGGAATGTGTCTTTTTATCACTGTATCCTTAGTCTAGCACATAATAGCCAATCAATAAATACTTGTTGGATGAAACACGCACACATACAGACAGACACACCCAACAGTGTGCTCTTTACTCCCAGATGGGACCCATGGAAATCTATCCCATAGAAGGAATGTCTGCATTAGGTGAGAGATTGGACCAGATCAGTTTTATCATACTGGAAAACTAGTTAAATTATTCACATTGGATCCCAAAAGTGAAAGAAAAGAGAAGGAAAGAGAAGAAAAGCACTAAATCACAATTGCCATTCCCAAAGCTGAGGCAAGACTTAAGTAGTAGAAATCTTCCTCAAATACCCATAGGCAAGTAGTGAAAAAACAGCAGGCAGCATGACCTCTGCAGTTCTGACAAATATAAGATTATTTGATTCTCATTTATTGATCCTAAATATCCAACCGAGAGGCTGTATTTCAAGACAGTGATGGCTAGGTCTAGAATTCGTTAAAAATTATTCCCAGCAATAAGGATATAGCTATAAAAACAGAGACAGAAGCCTGGGCAACACAGTAAGACCCTGTCTCTAAAAAATATTAAAAAAATTAGCCAGACATGGTGGTGCATGCCTGTGGTTGCAGCTACTCTGGAGACTGAGGTGGGAGGATTGCTTGAGCCTTGGAGGTCAAGGTCCTAACACTGTATTCCAGTCTGGGTGACAGAATGAGATCCTGTCTCAAAAATAATAATAAAATAAAATAAAAATAGAGAGAAATTATTAACCTAATGGAGTTTATATCATTCTAATGGACTATGGGTGGGGAGACAAGTGATAAACAAGCTATTTCAGATAAGAGTGTCCAGAGAAGGTACCAAGATGCCAGGAAGTGGCAAAATTAAAGAAACAACATGACAGTGGTCACATCTTAAAATGCTAGGCTCTGTAGTCATTGGTACTAGTCAATGGGGCCTTAGAGTAATTTTTGACACTAACTTGTTAACACTTCGAAGATCTATTCCTTTCTGAGTGTCCTACTATCTAAATTCCCCATATACGTTGTTTCTAACTGCTCCTACTTCTTCACTGGTTTCCAGCTTTCCTCTCCTCTGGGCATATAAAAAATGACTAAAATTTTCCCTTTTCAAAAACCATCAACAAATCTGTTAAGAAGCATATGGCGGTTTTCTATCATCTATCTAATTTTTGTTCCTGTTTTATCTCTCTCAAGTCTACCGCTAAACTATTCTAACCATTCATCAGAGTCTCTCTTCTTCATTCCTTCAGTAAACCAGAATAATCTCTTTTTATATTTACCAATCACACTTCCTCTCCTCATTTAAAAATCCCGATTTTCTTTTTCCTCCATGAAATTGTTCCTAACTTAGTAGAAATAAGGTTAAGCATTAACATATTAGCAATTATACAATTACAGCCAGGATTTGAAAGTTATGTCATAAAACAGTAAAATATGGAGAAAAGGATTACAACTAGATTTTACATGTTTTATATTCAAATTGGTTTATCAATGTTTATATTTCTCTTTAGCTTGAGTACAAGACTTCAAGACACAGACTATTTTTTTGAGCTATATGCCATGATTTCTAGCACAGGCCCTAATTAATATTAGATGTCTTGATAGGCTTCAGATCCAAATGATGGAGATAATTGTCTGCCATTGTGGAGTCAATATATAAGAATCACAAATACCTCCATGCGGTATTATTTTCTCGCAAAGAACCATAAAGACCAATATTTGCTTTTAAAAATATAGCTCTTAAATAAAGGCTTGGTGAATACTCTGGGCACACTGCCTATGTGGTAGCCCTGCTCTGTAAGGAGCAGTTAAAAAAATTAACAACAACAAAAAAAGGCTATCACTCACAGCAAAAAAATATTTTTAGAAGTTCAATGAGGCTGAATGTTCTTTATACCACTGTATGTATATCTTCCAACCTAAACCATTTTCCTCTAGGATACACTTTGAGTAGTTATCACCTCAAATTTAAGCAATACTTTGTACCTAGGGTTCTCAAACAATTAATCATATTCAGAATTTTTTTTCCCGATTTTAAAGATAAATAATATTAGAAATATGAGGTCACTCATTCAATATTTCAAAGTAAAGTAGTATAGGCGCTAGTAAGATCCAGAACTGCTATTTTTGTTTTGGACAACTCTTGTATATTTAAATATTTACTATTCTTAAATATTAACTATTACCATTGTATATTTAAATATTTATATAGTATAAATTATAATAACTGCAAAAGAAAGCATTTAAGCTCTCGGGTTTGATCATATTGAAATAAATATAAATCTGCTTACTTTATGCAAGAAGCATATGAGAAATATCCAAATGTTTTATAACGTTTTCCTTTAACTGTAATAAATGACTATGCTGGAAAAAATAATTGTTTTATAGTGCAGGGTCTCAGGGAACATTAATCTCATTTCAAGTAAAGGCATTTTATCTTTTTATAGCTGATTTAATAATCTGTGAGTGACTAGATGAAATACCATACACAAATGTGCCTGGCATAGGGTAGGTACTCTGTGCATATGATCAGATCTAAATGTAGAATCTATTCTTTATGGATAAGTCACATGATCCAGGATTTCTTTTGCTCAGACACACAGATGCCATGATTGAATCCAGAGGTGATTACAGCTAGATACCAAATCAATAAACATCCAAACGTGTTCAATGTTTCTCACTACTGTGTGTGTCTGAGCCAACTTTAAAACAAATACTTTTTCTTATACAGTCATGCATCACTTAATGATAACCATACATTTTGAGAAATGCATCATTAGGCAATTTTGTCATTATGGAAACACAGAGTGTACTTACACAAACCTAGATGGTATAGCCTACAACCCACCAAGGCTATATCGCAGAGCCTATTGCTCTGAGGCTACAACCTGTATAGCATGTGACTGTACTGAATACTGTAGGCAACTGTACCACCATGGTAAGTATTTGTGCATCTAAACATAGCTAAACATAGAAAAGGTACAGTACAAATATAATAGTATAATTTCATGGGACCCTGCCATAAATGTGGTCCATAATTGAAATGTCATTATGGGACACATGACTGTATATATTTATCATAAGTGATAGTAGTTTGCAGTTAGTTTCTGTAACACCTACATTCTATCTGGCTCAAGTTCATTAAAAAAAATACAGTCATGCATCACTTAATAACATTTGGCTTACATAAATTCAAAGATGGTTGGCATCTTAGATTTATTTATTTATTTATTTAAAGACAGGGTCTCACTCTGTTACCGTGGGGGGAGTGCAGTGGCATGATCATGGCTCACTGCAGCCTTGACCTCTTGGGCTCAAGTGGTCCCCACTTCTCAGCCTCCTGAGTAGCTGGGGTTACAGGTACACACCACCACACCTGGATGTTTTTATTTTTTGCAGAGATAGGGTCCTACTATGCTGCCCAGGCTGGTCTTAAACTCCAGGGCTCAAGTGATTCTCCTGCCTTGGCCTGCAAGGTGCTAGGATTACAGGTGTGAGCCACCGTGCCTAGCCTATAATGCTTTAATACTCCAGTTAGGGTCAGTCCAAGTGGAGTTTTGTCAAAATATTTTTTACCTAAATAAACATGGACTTTAACAGATGACAGCATTGTGTTTTCATTTGTTTGAGATGGGCCTGCTCTGCTGCCTAGGCTGGAGTAGAGCAGCATGATCATGGCTCAGTGCAGCCTTGACCTCCCAGGCTCAAGCGATCCTCCCACCTCAACCTCCCAAGTAGCTGGGACTACAGGTGGGTGCCACCATACCTGGCTAGTTAAAAAACTTTTTTTGTAGACACAAGGTCTCACTATGTTGCCCAGGCTGGTCTTGAACTCCTGGGCTCGAGTGATCCTCCTGCCTCAGCCCCCCAAAGTGCTGGGATTATAGCCATAAGCCACCATCTTACTTTAATAGTTAATTTTTTTTTTTTAATTACCAAGTAAAGTATGCAATAGAAGCTCATCCTTACTTCTCAAAATTGTGTTTCCCATTTTTTTTTTTTTCTTTAAAGAGATGGAGTCTCGCTATGTTGCCTGGGCTGGCCTTGAACTCCTGGGCTCAAGGTATCCTCCCACCTCAGTCTATGGAGTAGATAGGACTACAGGACTACAGGCATGTGCCATGTGTTTTATCTTTTAAATTCAGGGATGCAGGGAAGCATGTGATCATCAGGATAAGGAACATAAGAAGGGTCAGAGTTTTTTTTTTTTTGTTTTTTGTTTTGTTTTAGTTTGTGTTTTAAGCAGCCAGGTGTTTTTTTATTTTTTCTTTTTTTTTTTAAGCCAGGGTCTTACTCTGTCACCTGGCTGGAGTGCAGTGGTGCAATCATGGCTCACTGCAGCCTCGACCTCTCAAGCTCAAGTGACCCTCTTGCCTTGGCCTCTGAAGTAGTTAGGACCACAAGTGCACAAGTGCCCAGATAATTTTTAATTTTTTTTTGGAGATGGGGTCTCGCTGTGTTGTCCAGGCTGGTCTGAACTACTGGTCTCCAGCGATCCTCCCGCCTTGGACTCTCAAAGTGCTGGAATTATAGGCATATTGTGCATGGCCTAAGGAGTCATTTCAAAGAGGCCCCCCATGGCAAAACATCTACTGGAATATGTCCTGTTGTAAGGAAGAATGACCCACACATACAATATGTTATGAGTCTTGGAAATCGGTCAAGTTCTCTTCATTGTACTTCTGCAATATTCCTCACATCTACTGTTTTCTCATTCTGTTAATGAACGCTTTGCTTCCAGTTTCCTGTTTTGTCATGATAGTGGTTTACTACATTCCTTACAAGTCACCTCCTGTTCTCAACCTCTGTCAAGACAACTGTTTTCACCAGTTGTGAACAAGTAATAATTCTAAAAGTTAAACATACATTTAAACAGTCAAATCTGTATCTATCTGCAATTATCTATAATAGTGTAATTCCCCTTCATGTATTTTCATATGCTTGAATGCGATGGAATTCACTGCAGAAAAGCCGAGGGCCCAGGAATTGCACATATCCCTGCACATGTGTATGTCTATCATTTGTGTAGCACAAGAAAAATGACTGAGAATAATGTAGCCTTAGGGAAAAAATGTCCAAATCCCAGATTGGCCTGAACACAGCTTTCTGGCTTCTTTTTCACCCTCACTCCCACAAAATGGGCTCATTCAGTGGGCCATTCACCATTCCCAAATCATGCCTTACACTTTTGTGCCTCTGGGCTTTTGAATATCTTAGCCCTACATTCCCCATTAATGGTAACATTGAACATTCTTACTTTAAGATAGACTATTCTTACAAAGCTTCCAGACTCCTCCAGGCAGAGCCAATACCTACATCATACTCCTTGATCATACGATAGTAGAATTACTCCTATGTCCACTCCTCCTTCCCACCACTCACGAACTCCAAAACTTAAGGCACTGTACCTTCTTCAAACAGCTTCTTATCTCAGCACATTGCTTGGCTAACAGTGTTATATCCATGGTAGTTTGAATGGAGATAGAAAAAAAATAACAGCAACTAAACATCCGGTTCTAAAGGATATTAAAGAACTCTCCAGTTGTTTATAAGACTTACTCATTTAAGCTACTGCATGAACATCTAATTTAAAAGGCCGTCAAGGCAGGAAGTCTTGAAATTTCCATTAGTAACACTTCTGTATCAAATAGTCCTTAAAAGTTTTCTTTTACAAAGAAAATTCTCATAAAATTCTACAAAAAGGGTGCTCAAATTGCCAAAATACGAGCTTGATACTACCTATTAAGGGTCCTCTAAAAAGCATGATAATCTAATTAAGAAAACATGTTTTACCAGACATTCTCAATGTGTCCATCTTAAACTGATTTAATGATTAGATAGCAATATTCTTGCTGGTTTTCTTTTTCTTTTCCTCTAAACTCAAATAATTCCTTCGTGTATTTTCTGTTTCCTATTTGTTCCTGATACTTTATTATAGTTTATGGCCTTCAGTATGGATTAGATCCCCAACTGCAATATACAAAACTTTTTGATTATCTTAAACACCCCTAAATCTCCAAGGAATCTGCAAATTTCTCTTTCTACTAATAAGAAAGATGGCAAAATTCTCTACATTCCCCATAAACAGGTATCATACTTGATAACCGAGACTTCCCCAAATGTCCTTGCTTCATGGGTCTGAAGACCTATTACTACTTGCACAGCAGTGGAGTTCCTTCATTTTGGTAAATGTGTACTTAAATACTCTTTAGCACATCCAGTAAATTCTGAAGAACTCCAAGACGTCTCTGGCAGATGAGGCAGGAAACCTATGGGAAAGCATTTGGAGAAGCTCTATAACGTGAAGTAACAGGAAAGAGTGAGGAAGATGCCGCAAATTCTGGGAAACTATATGAACTCTTGAAAGCAGTGGGAACATAAGTAGATAAATTACACTTTTGGGAGGTAGGAGTTGAGAGTGAAGTAGAAGGCTATGAAAAAAGTTCCAGAGTCCCAGAGGGGTAAATGTTGAAGTGAAATGAAATAAATCAGAATACCCTGATTTCTATACCTCACAGTTTTGAAATGCTTCATCATCTATGAACAGATCTTTTATAAGGTTAGGTCTATAACTTTTCAACAGATAAAAACAGCTGATCACCATCTTAAATATGAACCTGTAAAACAGTGTCCATTTAAAAATATTCTATTTCTTCCAAGTATAGAGAAAACAAATATGCATGAAAATATACACGTTATTTCATAATAATTAATTTTATCAAATCAGGAGCATATTAGCTTTGCATTACAAACTGACTCTCCAGAGTTAGATTTATATTAACATATTCAATAATACATATTGAGCATTATATTGGTTATATGCAAGATGGGATTACAAAAAATGAGTACAGACTCTTGTCCTCAAGAAGCTCACACTCTAGTAAAGGATTGGGCACTTTTGGTTTTAGACACGTGTGTTCAATTTTTAACAATATTTAGACCACCATTTTCCAGTATTTTCCTTGGAACACCAATCCTCGTAAAAGGGTAGATTGAGTTAGAAAAGAGAATATACCCAGAGGATAACATAGGAGGACACTAAAGGCACTGAGAAGTCTTGTAGTAAAGAACTTTAACTTTGCTTAACCTGACATTTCTCAAAGTTACGGAACTGCATTTTTTTCTTTTTTTTTAACCCAACAACTATAAACAGATCATGGCACATTTTGAGAAATACTGGTTTGGACACGCAATTAAAAAGATGCATTTTTAAATGTTTCCAAAGGCACTGAAACACAAACTTTTAACACCTTTCACATTTTTGGAATACAAAAGAACAAGTTAGTAAATTATTGGGAAAGTATTCTGAAATAATTTGAGGCATGGGGTTAAGGGATACGGAGGGAATAACAAATAGAATAGCTTTCTAAAACCACAGACAACTATCTATAACTGTAAGTTATGCTTTATAAAGACTAAAAATAGCCCTAACATTTTTGAAACAGATGACATATATAATTTTATTAAAATCTGTTTTATATGAATATATGTTGAGGCTGCTTAAAAAATCTTAATCTGAGATAAATTTTATTTCTATTTTTAATTACATGTAGAGGCAAGACATTATATGCTCCGTATTCCATTTGTTAGCATTATCTTTCTGTCCTTTTTTCTTTATTTTCTGATACAGGGCCTTGCTTTGTCATCCAAGTTGGAGTGCAGTGGTGCCATCACAGCTCACCATAGCCCTGAACTCGTGGGCTCAAGCAATCCTCCCGCTTCAGTCTCCAGAGTAGCTGGGACTACAGCTGCGAGCCACCAGGAATGGCTGATTTTTCTGTAGCGATCGGGGTCTTGCTTTGTTGCTCAGGCTGGTTTTGAATTCCTGGCTTCAATCAATCCTCCTACCTCAGTCTCCCCAAGTTTGGGATTACAGGGATGAGCCATTATGCCTGGCCCTTTCTGTCCTTTCCTGAATTTTAAGTTTGTACCTACTCTTCTCTCTTGATGCTAGCTAATGGAAATCTGATATTTACATACTTCTAATTGCTGTTTTCTTAAAACAAACAAACAAACAGCAATATCAAAAGGGGAAAATGTTCCCTCTTCCCTATAGCTGAAGAAAAGCAAATAGAATTCTATTCTATATCATAAAACTGGGTTTAAAAAGATTATTTCAAGTAAAATAGTCTTCCCAGACAGCTGGATTTCAGTGTTACTATATTCTGTGAAAAATAATGTAAGTTTAAAGTCTGTAATTCTGATTAGTTGTCTGATTGAATGATTTGTTGTCTTGTTAATAATATTTAAAACAACATTCTGATTCCTGAAAGTTGCCTTTGCAAATTTATTTGTTAAACTGAGAAAAAAAGATTCATGGCACAACCCCTTTCTTGCAAATATATGGTCACACACGTATTTTACTATGTATTATTTCTTATTGAAAGAGTTAAGTCTTGTTTAAATTAGTAATTCGTGCTATGACTAAAACAAAACACTGTATAATACTGAAGAGGGAACTGGCAGCTTGGAGAAAAAAACCAAATTGGCTTCGAGACATGCAGTCTGTTCTTAAGACAAAGTAGTAAAAAATTTTGCTTTCTCCATATTCTTCCTAGATGGCAGAAAGTGCTGTCCTCACCTGAGATGATACTTTAACTTCCGAAAAGTCATAAATGACTGATGCTCCTTAAGCTTTTGGGTAGTTCTTAATTGTAGACAATTGTAAAAACAATAAAGATTCCTCGCTTCTGGAGGAGCTAAAATATCTACTCCTTAGTCTCCTCTGCTGTGGATATTACAAAATACTGTTATTGTTACTAAACTAAGGCTGTGGTGATTTCTTCATGTTTTTATTTTTAATTTTATTCTTAGTAGAGACAAGGTCTTGCTATGTTGCTCAGGCTGGTCTCAAACTCCTGGGTTCAAGAGATCTTCCCACCTCAGCCTACCAAAGTGCTAGGATTATACAGACGTAGGCATGAGCCACTCTGCCTGGCCCATGTGGTGACTTCTTCACAGGCACTGTTGCTCTTATATTTATTAACTGATTTCTTCTGCTAACTCATTCACTTGTTACTATTAAGATCAGGTCACAAACTAAACAGAGAATTAGCGTGATAAATAAAATCATCCGTCCTGGGAGCTCTCTGTAAATATGCAGGTTAATATCATATATGTGTTGTTCATAAGTTTTAGTGATTATGTGTACTTTTGTAGGATGGGTAGAAAACATAACATATTTGAAAGCTGAAACAATGAGTATTGGCAAAAGTCTTTATTGTTACATTTGGAATAGCATTTCGCCTATTTATAGTAACTAGGGAATACACTTTATAAGACAGATTGTAATAGTTTATAACTCCTTGAGATTTTGTAAAGCATTTGCTACCTCTCTATCTAGAAACAATAGGGAAAGTATAACACCAAGATGGGATTCTAAAGACGCTGAAGTGGCCAGGCACACTGTTCATTTTTCTTAAGAAATCTTCAGCAGCAAGGATTGGATTTTGCAGGTTCATGAGTGGAAGACAGAGCCTGAAACTTACTTGCAGGGGCCTTTTTCAAGCCCTCCTGAGTACCTGTCAGGTACAAAGGTCCTCTGTCTTGAATCTATGCTTTACGTTTAAGATGTTCATCTTATCTATCAAACAATTTCTTATTAGTAATCTTTGGTTTCTCACAGTGTCTAGAAGAAAAGTTCCTGGACACTTCCTACTCGAGTAACCAGAGTACTTGTACAGCTTACAAATAGTTTCTGGTAGCTGAGACTATCTAGACAGCTGATCGACCTTTTGTCCTAACCCTGGCTTATAAGGAAAATTCAACCCCATGTTTTAGACATGTCCAAAAAGCTTTCCAGATATGCTCCAAATGAGTCCATCATGAAGCAGCTAAACTTTTCAGAAGATAGCATTTAACTTGCCCATCTGTCAGTAAGGTCTTGCCTCTGACCTCATTTGACAGTTCCTAACTAGTAATTTGTCTTCCTTAAATACAGTCTAACTTTTACTTTCATGCATTGAGGATTGGCCTTGGCCACTTCTGAACTGGGTCCAAAGACTACATTAGTTTAAGGCAGATCTACTGATCTGAAAATCTTTATGGAGGGAATCTATTTAGTCACTTTCTTTCTGGAAAATAAATCCTTATCTGAGACCTGTCACTCAAAACAAGAGAAAGCAGGACTGTTGATTTCTCTCATAAAAAAAAGACTGGCAAATGATCACCATTAGAATGACAGGTGCATGACATTAAGCAAGCACTGGGAGGGCTGCTTCATGGTTACCTTAGTCTGTTTGGGCTGATATAACAAAATATGATAGACTGGGTAGCTTATAAACCTAATAAATTTCTGTCTCTCAGTTTGGGAGTTTGGGAAGTCCCAGATTAAGGCATTGGCAGATTTGGTGTCTGGTGAGGTCCTGCTTCCTATATAATGGTCTTTTTGCTGTAACCTCACAAGGCAGAAGGGGTAAACCAGTTCTCTGGGGTCTCTTTTACAAGGGCACTAATTCATTAGGGTTCTGCCCTCATGATCTAATCAGCTTTCAAAGGTTCCATTTCCTAATGCCTCCATAGTTAGGATTTCAACATTCAGATCACAGCACTACCCTACCCTTCCTGAACTTTTTGGCTTTGTTATTGAGTCTGAATTATAACCTGAGAAGTGTCTACCATCAAAGGCTAACTAAAATGAACTTTACTAAAAATAATGGACCATACCTAGTTATTACTCTTACATTCTTGGCTATGGAAACTCAAAAGTTACAATAACAATACATTCCATAAATGCTGGATCTGTTGTCAATTACAAGACACTAAAGGAGAAACTCCTACCATACCAGTGCCTTTACCTGAATAACATGCACAATGTTTGGACAGCTGTAGGTAAAAGCCTTTCATGTTCACAGTATGGCACTCGTTTGTCACAATAAAATTTTTGGGAAATTATGGAGGTAACTGGTTTACATTTAGCAAGTGATATCCCTGAATTCTTGCACTGTGTTAATGGAAACAGAGCTGCTTGTCCTAGGCTGCACTAAAATACTACCCGGCACTTTGATTCTGGGTGAAACCTCCAGCTTTAACTTGTGACTTTAAGAAAAATAGTATGGACCAAGTGCCCTGGCTCACGCTTGTAATCCCAGCATTTTGGGAGGCCAAGATGAGAGGACTGGTTGAGCTCAGTTCAAGACCAGCCTAGGCAACATAGCAAGACGGTGTCTCTACAAAAATAAAAATAAAAAAATTAACTGGGTGTGGTGCTGCATGCCTGTAGTCTCAGCTACTCAGAAGGCTGAGGCAGGAGAATTGCTTGAGCCTGGGAAGGTCAAGGCTGCAGTGAGCCATGATTGTACTCCAGCCTGGGTGACAGAGCCAGAACCCCTCCCTCTAAAAAAAAAAAAAAAAAAAAAGAGAGTATGGTTAAGACACCTATTTCATCTGTTGAGCTCATGTTCAGTCATAAATATCTGGCCTGGCTTTTTTAATCTTCCTATACTTCTTAGGGGGAAACAGTCATAACAATCTGATTAAGTGAGGTTACACACAATATAGAAAGACCAAAAACTATTGAAATAAGGTAACAACGGGAGAACTTTTCTAAATCTGCTTACTACTGAAAGGATGGCCACGACACTAAGGTCCTACAGAATCACATAGCTTAGCCAGCAAAGGAAGTGTATGTGCTCTTATCAGCAAGGAATGATACCCCTACATTCCTGGCAATTCGTATCAAAAATAATTTGTCAAGCTGCACCAGACAGAGATAGGACCTTTTTTTTTTTACATAGGTGGGTAGCCTTCTATAGGCCCTTTAGCATTTATAAATTGTACAAGGTATTACTGTGAGGCTAAAAAAAGTTAGTCCATTATGTATGTAGCAGTAATATTTATAAAATGTTATATAAGTTGTAGCCTCAAAAGACTCATTTCAGGTTTCTTACTGGTTATTAAGTATCGCACACTGGCAAATAACATGTAAGAATAAATGATAAGAAAGTTCATGCAGATTCTTTATTTATTTTAAATCCAATTTTACTTTTTTAAAAATAGAGAGAGGGTCTTGCTATGTTGCTCAGGCTGGTCTCGAACTCCTGGTCTCAAGGGACGCTCCTGCCTTGGCCTCCCAAAGTGCTGAGATTACAGGCATGAGCGACCCCACCCCACCTCATGCAGATTCTAATTTAAGATAAAATATCACCTGAGAAGTCCTAGACTATATTTGAACTCAGTTTTCCGAATAATTCCCTAAAGAAGAAGGGCCTTTTAGCCTACTCTAATTCTATTTTTATTTTGCTGATTTTCCATCACTTTTACTGATCAATGATTTCTGTTTAAACTTTTATATACTACTCCTTAAATTAGAAACAATTCAGATAAATTTATGGTTTTATGCTTATTTGCTTAGCAACTAAGTTGATTCTAAAAATTGGATTTTTTTAGCAAGACAGAAAGAATGTTTAGTAGAAAAAGCACTGATTTGGGAGCCAGGAGGCTTATAGTGAAGTGTTTACACTTTAAGAATGAGCTAAATGTATAACTTAAATCAAGTGCATTGGCTTAATTATTGGAACCTCAGTAAAGCATATGTTTTCTCTCAAATATGCCCTTTCCCGTCAGTTCAGTAGGGAGTGGGCCAAAAGGGAAAATCTGAATGCTAACATATATGTAAAACATGATGGGAAACTACCCTCTCCCTTCCACCAAAACAATGCATGGAGTTGTGGATTTTAAATAACAGTAATTATTCATATGAGACTCTATACCAAAAAGGGCACAGAAATAATTCATGTATTACTAATACCTACGGAACAATAGGAATATGCACAGATTAGGGCAAAACTAGCATTTTGTTTTTTTAAAGGTTATGCTACACTGCAGTCTGAAGTAGTATTCTTAAAGTTCAAATTACACATTGGGTCCACAGATAATACACAAAAACTGATTTGGGATAAATGAGCCCTATGGATGATCTCTACAAAAGCAACATCTGGGCCAACACCTACATACACTCACCAGAAACTGCAGCAAATACAAGCAGAGCAGGTAAGCACAAAGGAGAACAGGAAGATGGCAGTGTAACCTGGCTACACCATTGGAAACATTCTGATGAATGCCATCCATGAACACAAGCACACACTACTACTCACAAAACGGTAATAAATTCATATTCATCCCCAGGCATTCCCAATTAGTGAAGAATTATATTTGAAGCCTACTTTAAAATAATAGGGGCTGACCACGGTGATTCACGCCTGTAATCCCAGCACTTTAGAAGGCCAAGACAGGCCGATGGCTTGAGCACGCAGATTGCTTGCGCTCAGGAGTTCAAGACCAGCCTGGGCAACATAGTGAGACCCCTGTCTTTACAAAAAATACAAAAATTAGCCAGGTGTGGTGTGGTGTGTGCACCTGCAGTCCTAGCTATTCAGGAGGCTGAGGTGTGAGTCTTGCTTGAGCCCAGGGGGCAGAGGTTGCAGTGAGCCAAGATTGCGCTACTGCACCCCAGCCTGGGCAACAGAGACCCCGCCTCAAAAATAAATAAAAAAATACATTAATTAATGTAATCCCCCATCCATCTATTTTCAATACAGGGCAAACCAAAAAGCAGTTCCGTGCATTTAACCTAAATTTTTCTATAAGAATATATTATATGTAGTTCTTTAAAAATAGATTTTTGCTCATTTGCCGTAATTTTTTTAATTTGATGAATTGAAGTGGTATTCCTTAACTGCAATTTCAAGATGTTTTTCCCTACAGGCCAACAACCCACAAAATAAAATGCCACACCTGAAGCAATCCTCCAAACTTACTATCCGTCATTAGCAAATAGAGCTTTAACCTTTTGGGCATCACAGGGTCTTTAAGATGCGCGTGCCTGCTGAGACCTTCTCCCTAGAAAAATGCAGTAAATACATCTTGTTTCATAGGGCTCATGGACTTGTTGAACACTATACACAGGCCACAAGTAGAATCTATTGTCTACCTGAGAATATACTATTATTTCGAAAGTCTCTTAGGAATTGGCAGCAAGGAGTGTATGTGCAATGGGTACAAATCCACCCAGGGTTTTGTAGTTGTGATATTACTACTATTTTTGGTGGCCTCAACTTTAATGGAGCAGAAAAACAATTGAGGTTAGCAAATAGCAGTGTAAAGGATGGATTCAGCTCATTGAGAAGAAAAAAAAATTCTGCATACCCTGAAGAAAGAGAAGCTTCTTTTCAGTTTCCAGAGAACCAGAAGGACCATCATTTAACTTCTGATTAACTTTGAGTATGATAAGTAGGAAATGTCTTTAAATGGGGTTAAAATTAATAGACATTAGAAACAGAAACTACACTCTTATTTAAGCTATCAGTAATCATTGATGGCTAAATGTTATTAGTATTGTTAATAAGAGGGAAATTCAGTTATAAAAATAGAGCACAATACTCTAAAATTTTCATCTTTGTTTAAAATACTTGGAGGCAGTGTAGTTAAATGCAAAATATTATGTCAGTTATTTTGTACACCTGAAGGACTGTTTATAAATGTTTCTCATGTACATTATCACACAAATATTATTCTAGAATACTTGAGTTCTACATACTACAAATCATGTTAAAGAATCATAGCACCTTTAAAAAATTGTTCATACTGAACTGTTGGATAGAATTTCCCTTAATGTATAGCAATAAGCTTCAACAATTTACAGTGGCTCAGGTTGAATATCTATTTTGATGCTATATATGAAGAGTCTGATATGTTTTCTGACAAAAGCAAAAGCTAAATAAATTATTATTAAGTCAACACTACTGACTCATGTAGTTATTAAGGAAAACTATATATACTTTCATGAAACCTAATTATTACACAGTTTTGCATTTCAGCTTAATTCCTATTTTATTGTTTTGCCAACAAGACTGCCAACTCCTTAAGCATTACAGCTAGTCAAGAATTAAATCCGCATTAAATACAGAATTAATTTGTCTTTGGGGTTTAATTTTTTTTAATTAATAGCAAAGTGCTATGTCAAGAAGAGTCAACGTACCAAAAAATTAAAACAGAAAATCAAAATTCATTAAAACAATTTCTGTTTGTTTGCTCAGTAGTATATTTTTTACATTCACTGAACATTGCCTTGCCTTTCCCATAATTAAAAAGTTAATTATTGGAATCATATTTTTTGTAGATCCCAGTTTTCAAACAATGTGATTTAAATGCTTGTTATTAACATTATTACAACACTTTGAGTAACACTGATACTAACACTAAAGTGATGCTGTTTTGTACATAATTAAATTTGTTACCATTCTAAACAGAACTTTAAATTTAACTCTGTGGTAAAGACCCTGCTTAAGTATTGAACCCTCCAGTCTGAATATTTTTATAACCTTTTTTGTTTTAAGAGACAGAGACGCGAACTCCTCGGCTCAAGGGGTCCTTCTGTCTCAGCCTCCTGAGTAGCTAGGACTACAGCTGTGTACCACTGTGCCCAGCTTCATTATAACCTGTTAAAGGCAGCAGTTAAGTTCCTTGAGGGTCAAGTCATTCTCCCTTCCCCCAACTCTTGTCCAAATATTCAAGAAATATTTACTCAGTGATTTAGTAATCTACATTTAGTTACAAATATATTTATTACTAAATATAGATTACCATTAATAAATAGTTCCTTGGTTTAGTATGGTCTCTTAAAGTTTTCAGAAGCTATTAAATACTATAAACTGTGTATAATGAGCACAGTTTTTAGACATCTTTTCAGTGATCAAAACAGAGGAAATGAATAAGAATGGACAAATGTAGCAAATTAAACCCATAACAGTTTTAAAAATTCTGGATTAAACAACCCAAACAACTAATAAAATCAACTCTTTGTCAAAAGTACATCTGGGAATGCTTCTCTAAAAAATATTATTATAATTGCCTAAAATTTAATTTTTTAGTTGTCTTATTAGAAAGTCTTTAATTGAAAATTATCACTTAAAAATCAAACTGGCTTTAATGTACAAAGCATAATCTCCAATATCTACTGAAAATAATTTTTTAAAAAAAATCCCACATTTCTGATTCCTTTTTAAGAGAAAAAAAAAAATTGAAAAAATCCCCCAAAGCTTATCAGGCTTTTTCGGGCCAAATCATTCAGAAATCTCTCTATAAAAGATTCAGAGTATATTCAGGGCATTAAAATTACCCTACTCTGAAGTAGAATAAACTATTTCCTTATCTTTTAAAAGCTTAGTTATCAATACTACTTAGAATTACCATCAGAGTGTCTGTATTAAGAGTACCCTAATCTGCAGCAGAATAAACTATTTCCTCACCTTTTAAGAGCTTAGTTATCAGTACCCCTTAGAATCATCATAAGAATGGGAGGGCTTCATCTAGGATTTGATATTGTAATTAAATTTTCAAATAAGACAAATTAGTCCACATAAAAAAGTACAGCAATAGGTACAGGCAAGAGAAGCCATGAAGGCATTCTCGAATCTCGCCAAAGAATTTTTCTCTAAAATCATCTTTAAGAAAATACCAATTTAACTTCAATAGCCTTGTTTAACGATTCAAACTATTTTTTTAAATCTTAGAATAACCTAAAATCACAAAATTTCTCCACTGAGTTGGCATACCAATTCCTCAATTTAAGTTATTTCAGCTGTTGTAATCATACACCTGATATGCTTGATTTGAAACTGGGTAGTTTTTTAAGGTTTAGTTGAGTGAGGGAATTATTAATTTATCACAATTTCCAGACTAATATTAAAACTGATGGTAAGAATGAAAAATTCAAATAAAATAACAGAAACCTCTAATTACGGTGTGCAGCGTTTGCAGTTACAAAAGCAACACTTTCCATTTTTCCCATCATAAGGACTTTGTCCAAAATAGTAAACTATACAAATTGGATTGCAGCAATTTCCACTGTTATTGGTAATTTTTTAATAGGAACACTTTCCATTAATGCTTGAAAACTACGAACTACATTTTATTTTGTATCTTGTCAAATTAGTTGGAGAATATCTATTGTGAAGCTGTCAGCACATCTCTAACATTACTTTGCCAGGATCCACCTGCTCTATGCTGCCCACTACAGGAAATGCAATATGGTAATAAGAAATATAATAGAAGGTTACTTTAGTACTATCTCATAAAAAATATACTCTGACTCTACTTCGATGCTAAATGTGGTGTTCTTGCAAGAGATACAGACTGATTAGTGGCAATCAAATTTATCAACTCTAAAGGACATCAGTAAGAACAGACAGGACCAGAAATTTTATCTTGGTGATCCACATGCCAGGATTGGCGCGGCAGAGGATGGAGTGTGGAACTTAGTGATTGAGGCGCAGCCTGCAGAAATCTCAACTTCTGCGCTAGAGATTAAATACGAGGATCAAAATCAACATAAACTACACCCCTTTTTAAAAAGTCATGTAAACACAAATGATTGCTGCAACTAGAAAACAACATTTAAAATAAATTATTCTTGTGATGCATATCTGTTTCAACAAACAAACCTTTCCTTAAACCTTTACGTTACTCTTACAAGCAAATACCGTTAATAGCTTACTTTTGTCTTACATTTTTCTAATCACAGGAAAATTGAAACGTTAAGTAATCTGATAAACATCAAGTTTTACGTTTATGCTTTTGACTGCAGGGTATACACTGTTAAGAATTTAAATTCTATTCATCAGATATACTTTAGGACTCCATTTTGAAGATAGCCTCTTCTACAGAAAAGGAATTTTAAAAAGTCAATTCTCCAGTTTCTCATCACATCTTTTTTTTTTTTTTTAAAAAGGCTTTTAAACATTAGTATCACTCCAAGTCTTTAGCCTTTGATACTTGCTCTGAAAAGCAAAACACACTATTGTATACGTTAGTGTATGTACACACACACATTAACAGTGACATAAAAGTGGAAACCGCCTCTTGAAAAGTAAAAATGTCATCCCTCCATTCTGCCCTTAAATGAGAAATAAAGACAATAGATTTGCCCACTGCAGACTGGGATACCAGAAAAGACATTCTAAATCTAGCCTGAGACAATATTAACCTTCTATCTTAAGTCCCAACTCGGACGACTTAAATTTCAGTGTACGTGCCTCCGTTCCCACTCTTGCCCCATCAGCTCCATCAGCACCGTCATCCCCAGCTCGGATCCCGGCCGCCACCCGCTAGGGCCGCCGGAGTCCACGAATACCGCCCGCTCCTGGCAACCGAGCTCCCCGGTTCCCGGCCGACCGCGAGTTCCTGGAGCAGCAGCCTCCAGGCTTCCCGAAGCCCACGATTCAGGCGAGCGGTGCCGACCGGGCCGTGGACTGTTGCATTTTAAAACTACAGAAAAGTCTCATTGCACGACAGGCGCGGCCGAGGTGGCCCAGGACACCCTCCAAGAGATCGCGGTCAGCTGCCGGGAGCGTGGAAGAGCAACCAAAGCCACTAAGGCGCCGCGGCAAGTCCCCGGAGCAGTCACCTCAGCTTTCCGTTCTCCCTCTAGTTATACCCCACAGGCTTCTGGCGCTTCCTTCGAGAAAATGAAAAACTAAAAATGCGTAGAGGTGGAAGTCGTTGGCATTTTCCGTTTAATGTGATCCCCCAGGCTCCATCCCTTAAGTGGGGTTTCCAAACTCGGATGCATCCTCAGCAGAGGTTTTCCGTGTTGACAGATCTCTCACCTCCCACAAAATGGGGCCGGGGAGGCGGACGCTGTCTCCTCTATGGGCGCCGCCATTTTGTGAGGCGGCGGCGGCGCGGCGGCAGGAGCCCGGGGTGTGTATAATGGTTGAATAGAATGACCCCCCTCTAGGGAATCCCCGGCACTGACGGTTACGTAAGGGGCTGTGCGCAAGTGCGGCGTTTAGGGAATCCGCACAGCCCGGGCCACGCAGCTCCGAGCCCACATCTCCACTCCCCCTAAGAGGACGGGTGGGGGAAGGGACAGCTGACCGAGTGTTCCTAACAGCAGTCTCACCCCTAGTCTCCCGCGGCCGCCGAGCTTCTCCACCTCCCCGAGCCGGGTCTCCGCCCCTCACAGGCTTCCGAGACACTCACTGGCCCTGGGGTGTCAGGAACTTCCTAGCCACAACCTTATTCCGACCCCACTTAAGAGACAAACTTTAGTTGGGAAATAAGTCCGTTTCCTAGAGTGAGCACCGGAAGCACGCTGCACTATATTACATAATTTTTCACCTCCAAAGCAATGTTCCCATTGGAACGACTACCTGAAATAACCCATCCAGACCCTTACTACCCTGTGACCTTGCGTTAGGCAGTGACTTTGCCCGTGGTGGCCGTCACTAAAATGGGAATAATAATACGCTTCACGTACTGTAATCTTAACATTTGTAGCAAAAAGCCGGCTCCAACACCCTTCGTAAATGCAAATTTAGGTGGTAGTATTTGTTGAGATGTTTTGACTATCATTTAAACAAAGGGTTTTTTTAACTTTCAAAAATATTTTAAACGAGGATTACATTTAAGACATTTGAAAGCAAGGAAAAATGTTTTATTCGATATTTATTTTAAATGCAGCAATCTTTAAGAGACCTTACTATAAAAATGTAAACGTTAATTATTGTCGAAGTTCGACAGATTGCTTCCCAACCAGTTTAGTTAGCTTGCATAACTTTGGTCATAGAATAATCCAGTTTGATATGTGAAGCCAACCAGCGGCAAGATGTATTAACAGCATTACTCTATTTCCACAGAACTAGGGCAGACAGTTCACAATGTATTTAACGTATAGTTTGCTAAAGTTAGCGTGTGGATAATTCATAGAAAATGTGCTAACCAGGCCCCAAAATACTAGCATAAGGCTCATAAAAGCCGATTCCTTTAGACTTTACAAAAAGAGAAGGTAACACATTGACTTTATTCCGATCTGTGAATGTTGCGTAGCGTGAGTAGCTGCCCCGGTGAGCTTCCTTTCCCTTCAGAGCGCCACACCGGTTCTATCGGGCGGGCGGGGACTCCGAGGCGGCCCTTCTAACAGCCGGGCCGGGGACGCGAACATCGCCTCCACCCCTAACCCTGGAACAACCGGTAGTGGCCGTTTCCCCGCGCCGCCCCCCTTTCCGCCGGCTTTGTGTGTGTGTGTGAAATGTGCGGCACATTGCAGACGAACCCTAAGCCCGGCGAGCCGAGTCTATTGTTCCCCGCGAGGAGCTGCCGGGGCGGTGTGGAGCCAGGCGCAGTGCCGCGGCCGGCCCTCGGGGGTCGCTGTGTGGCACTGGCTGCCGGGCCGTGGCGGCGGTGCTGGCGGCGGCAGAGAGGGAGGCTGGCGGGGAGGGAAGCAGGCGGGCGGCGCGCAGCGGCTCAGCTGCCGCCGGTGCTTCTGCCTGGGGACGCCCCGGCCTCCGCGGCCGAGGCCGCGCGTAAATGTGTGCGAGGGCCCAGCGGAGCCGGGGCCGAAATACACGCTGTCACCCCGCTTTCCACAAACCACCACACAGACCTCCCCCTCCCCACCCACAGCCCCGCCTGCCCCAGCCCCGCCGCCGCCGCCGCCGCCGCCGAAACTCTTGGGCCTCCGGCAGCCCAGACCCCTCACCATCAGCTCGCCTTGCCCCTCGCCCGCTCGCGCGCCCCCGGCAGCAGCACCATGTTGAATCGCGTCCCCGGGCTGAGCCGCCTCAGCCGGCGGCGCTGAGAGGCGGGCGAGAGCCGGGCCACGGGGAGGGAGGGAGGGAAGGAAGGGGTGGGGGCCGCGCTCGCCCCGCGGCTTCGCGCGGATCCGGCAGTCGCCTGCCCCTCTAGTTTCGCTCCGATTTCTTTAAACTTTTTTAGAAATTCCCCTCCCTCCTTCCCTCCTCTCCCCCTGGCCTCCTGCTCCCTCCTTCCCCTCCTCCTCCTCCTCCTCCCCCTCCCTCCCTCCCTCCCTGCGCCGCCGCCGCCGCCGCCGCCGCCGCCACCGCCGGCCCATGACTGAGCCCCGCCGCCGCCGGCCGAGGAATGGGCTCCGGGCTCTGGTAGGAAGCGCTGGGAGCGGGGGGCGCTTTTAAAACACCGATCTGGGTTTTTTAAAAACCTCCTTTGAAAAAATAATGGCAAACTCGACGGGGAAGGCGCCTCCGGACGAGCGGAGAAAGGGACTCGCTTTCCTGGACGAGCTGCGGCAGTTCCACCACAGCAGAGGGTGAGAGCAGAACCGGGGGGGCAGCGCCGGGGCGAGCCGGGGCGAACGGGGCTCTCCCGCCCGGGCCGGGCACGGGGTCCCGGCTGACAAGTGCGGGGCTTTCTGTCTCCCGCAGGTCGCCTTTTAAAAAAATCCCTGCGGTGGGTGGGAAGGAGCTGGATCTTCACGGTCTCTACACCAGAGTCACTACTTTAGGCGGATTCGCGAAGGTGAGTGGAAGTTTTAATTTGTATTTCCCTCTCGCTGGCCTCCTCCAAAAAGTCTCCTTTGACCCCGGAGTGAGCGCTTGGGGCTGGGGGGGTGGCCCGCAGGGGCAAAAGGCGTTCTTTTCGCTCCCAGCCGGTGGCACGGAGGCGGACGGCGGCGGGGCTGTTTTTGGCCTGGTGGCTCGCGTGCGCGCGGCGGGCGCGGGGCTCCGGCGGGCGGGCGGCCCGGCGCCGGCTCGCGCCCTGCCCGGTGCCCGGTCGGGCCGGCAGGGTCTGAGCGCCGTGGCGGGGAGTGCGGGCGTGCGGGGCGCCAGCCTGAGCCCCGCGCCCGCCCCGCGCCCGCGCCGCCCGCCCGCTCGCTCGCGAGTCAGCTCTGCCGCCGCTGCCGCTCTAGCACAGGCGGAGACACAGAGACACACAGACTCTGAGAGCAGTTTTCGTGCAACTCAAAATTAGCGCGGGCAGGTTTAACATCGATAATCGGCTGCGAAATGATCCCGGCAGCCGGGGGCACAGCCTCGGCCCCGTCGCCCTCGGTTTATACAGCTAACAAAAGAAACCAGGACCTGTCTCCAAATAGCCATCTTAGGCTTCAAGGCTAGGCAGAAGCTGTAGGCCTCAAAGAAGGGCCTATGGAGATGGATAGATCTGGGAGAGGGATCGGAATCGGCCCTGGCCCTGGCCCCCCCGGAACCCGCGGACGTCGCTGTCCGGAACTGTATTGATCCTTTTGAACTTTTTTTTTTTTTTTTTTTTTTTTTTTTTAGTGTAAACGGACCGCGTTGAGATTTAAAAGGGGGCGACAGAGGGACTTGCGATTGGTTATTGTCCGGGCTTCAAAAACAAAACAAACCCACCAACCCCCCCATCCAAACAAAACAAGTGGTATTAAATACAGGGCTCTCTGGTGAAAACACAGTGATTCAAGAAGCCCTTGCTTAGGAACTCTTACCGATCGATCCGAAACACCCACTGATGCCTTAGGTATCTACAGATCTCTGTAGAATGGGTATTTATTTCATAGTTAGGTTAAGATTTTCTTAGATTGTTCACTTTCAGACGAGTGTGCCTGTGTTTTACCAGGTTTCTGAGAAGAATCAGTGGGGAGAAATTGTTGAAGAGTTCAACTTTCCCAGAAGTTGTTCTAACGCTGCCTTTGCTTTAAAACAGTATTACTTGCGGTGAGTAGTAGTGACTTTTCCATAGTATTTGGAAATAAGGGACTTATGGAGAGATTTGTTTTTAGCAAAACCAAAAGCAAACCTTGCACACCAAACAGTTCTTAAGCTCTTGTTCATTTCAGACTGAGACAAATTTAATATAAATAAAGTGAGATTGTAGGAAGGTGAAAGTTTTCCTCACTAATTTCAGGATCATTTACGTTTTTCATACAAAATCATTACAGGTGACACCCTAGCCCCAATCTTGGTAAACATTCTTTTGTGACATTGTTATTAATCGCTTGATATCCACTGAGGGGCAGAAAGGTGATGCTTAGTAAAAGACTTAAGATAGTTAATGAAACTTTGTAGCCTTTGGGAAAATTTTTTTCTTTGTTTTGGAAAGTCCTTTAGTTTTAAAAATTCTGACTTTAAGAATTTTTTTTTAAATGAAACTTCTTGTTTGGAACAGTGTCATTGAATAGGTTTTTCAGTAGAATATTCCTACATGGCATAACATGTTGGTGGCTCAGGTCACCAGGATTGTTTTGATAATTTTGGTTGAATTTTCAGTGACTTAAAAACGTTCGAAAGGATTATTATATCTTTAGGGAAACGGGGATACTATGAAATGGGATACTATAATCTGGATTTTCTTTCATTCTCCCTCTTCTTTTTTGGCTGCTTATTCGACAAAGTTAAATTTCTTATTCAGTTGGTATGTGATACAGTCTAGATGATATATTTTGTGATCTAGTGTTATTTTTTCGCTTCTAGTTTTTCTTCTAGGAATACTTTCATATTGTAATTTATCATGAGGCTGTGTTTTATTTTTAATGTTTACTTACCCTTGGAGGATCCTAAGTTAGTTGGTGTTATTTAAAACTAAAATGATATTCTTTGTATTTATTGATTTTTAATAGTGATATTACAGGCCTTTTTTTGTAAGGTGGCTTCTGCATAATTTGAGTTTTGCATTTATTATTGCTTCAGATGCGCTCAGTTATTGTGTATTACGTTCAGCATTCTGAAATAGGAAATGCAGTAATTGCACAGGTGTACTTTCTATTGGCTATCTTAGATTGACTTCAGGCTTGAAGCTGGAGTTCGCAGAACTTTGTGAGTAGTTATTGAGTTACACAGGAAGTCTAGAAAATATTAAATATGGTTAATTGTCATCTATTGTGTGTGTGTGATGGCATTTGTGTCAGAGTACATTTTAAAATAAAGGGCTACATAAAAAAAAAATTAACCTCCAAAGCTGTTGAGTTAGTAGTGGGGTGAGAAATAGAGAGTTTTATATTCATCGTGACATTCATTTGGTCATTTCTATTTATGATATTGAGAGCAACATTTTAATACATATTCTGGTTTTATGTTTTTATCAGCTTAAAACATTTGAATTTTGGACTGTTTGAAATACGTATTTTTGAAGTTTTGCTTCATATTTCTTAGCTTGATTGACTTAAATTTTATAACCAGAAAGTACTATAGAATATACATGATTCATGAGATGTATATTTTTCCGAAGAGTTTACATTCATACTAATAGTTTTAGCATAATCAAATTAATATCTAGGCTTTCATTTTTTTAACAAAAGTTAATTATAAATATTGTTTTTCCAGTTGTCATTTTTATCTTGGGAGGATATCATTGATTATAGGTACTGTTTTTAACTATATAGTTTCAACATTGTAAGTATTTACATTGTCTTCAGATCAAATTGGGCTTTATGCTCTTATTAGAAGCTGCTTTTTGAACTATGTCCTCAGTTAAACTTGTTTTTCCCTCATATGTCACTCTCTAGATTTGTTTTTACAGGGTTGTAGCTAGGCTACTAGGAAAAAAGTTGAAGCATTTGTTTTGGAAAATAAAACCATGTGAAGATTTGCATGGCTTGTAAAGAAATACAAAAGAAATATGCTGATCAAAACTTAGGTACTACCAACCTTGAAAGAATTTTTTCCTGGTGGTCTAATACTGCACAGTAAGAGGATATATATGATGCTGGCTTTTACACCTTCCTCTGAAAAATCTTAATTGGCAGACAGAATGCCAAGTAACAGTAATTCTGTTACCTACCCATAAGATTGGGTCTTCATAGTAAGAAATAGTAATCAAGTGACTTGATAAGTTACGTCTTTGCTACATCAGATTGAATATCATCATTACTGATGAGCAGATAATGCAGTGTATTTTTTAAATTACAAGTGGAATAATTTTTTAATATGAACTGCTTTTTCATTTAACCTACTGTAAGACTGTCATTATGTGTTAGTTCTCCTTTACAAGTTTAATATTTGCTCACATTTCCCTGTAAGTTTGCTATTAATTGGATAGATGGCTGTTACCCTAGGGTTTTATGATGTATCTTCATAATATTAGATATTTAAATTAGGAAAAGCAAACTAGTATGCTGGCCATGTATATTCTAATAGTGTTTTGTAATTTTTGATACAAATATTGACAGTCATTAAATACAGACTTGAGTATTAATGGTCTGCCAGAAGTTAGCTCCATTGTCTCAAACATACATTTATTCATTATAGCTTGTCTACAAAAATTTCTCAAAGTCTAAAATTGAAAATGCAGTTGATTATTTTAACATTGGCATTTAATTTTTACAAATGTGTCTGCTGTATCAACGTATCTCACTTACTCCATAAATATATATACCTATTGTGTACCCACACACAAAAAATTAAAAATTAAAAAAGTGCTTACAGATAATGTAAAAGCAGTCTGTTTAAAAATCGGAGGCCAGGCGTGGTAGCTCACACCTGTAATCCCAGCACTTTGGGAGGCCGAGGCAGGCAGATTACCTGAGGTCAGGAGTTTGAGACCAGCCTGGCCAACATGGAGAAACCCCGTGTCTACTAAAAATAGAAAAATTAACCTGGCATGGTGGCACATGCCTGTAATCCCAGCTACTTGGGAGGCTGATGCAGGAGAATTGCTTGAGCGTGGAGACGGAGGTTGCAGTGAGCGGAGATGGTGCCACTGCACTCCAGCCTGGCCGACAGAGCGAGACTCTGTCTCAAAATAAATAAATAAATAAATAAATAATTGGATATTAATCATCTGCAATGTTTATGCACTTTATTTTCCTGTAGTTCCTTTTCTTGGCATGTACATCTCAATGTGTTCCACAAATGTTTATTATTAGGATAGTCCTGTAGTATGAAAGGATAAGGTATAATTTCCCACATTTTGTAGATGGAGAAATTAAAGTACCAAAAATAAAATTAAATGGCTTTGGGAACATTCATTAATTGGACCAAAATATTGTGTTCATGACATGTGTTCAATAATATTTGGAAATTACTTATGGTTAAATTTATGCCCAAGTATATCTTTGCCTAATGTGTTCCATATTTACTTGGTGGATTTTAATTTTTTGTTCTGTTTTGTTGTTGAAATTGGGGGACAATTTGCTAGTCTTATCGGGGTTAAGAATTTGAAGTTTTGGTAAGAAGATTTAGGTAAATATTTCAAATACTTAAAAATTTTGTTTTTGCTTACTGATGCCAATATTACAGCTATAGTCAAGGTTAACTTGATGTTTCCTTTATAAAACTTGATTTTTTGGAAAGGGGGTGAAATATCTTGGACATTAAAAATTTATTGTACAAAACTATATGTTACTAGTTTTCTGGCACTGAAATATTAATTTCTTTTTGTATGTACCTACCTTTAGAATAGTCAGAAACTTAATTGTAGAGTTATGTTTACCATAGTACATTTTCAATTGCATTGTGAATTTATTTTATTTTTTTTTTCTTGGGGGGTAAAGCTCTTTCTTAAATTACACCATTTGAGTGAGATTACATTAGTTAGTTAAATGGAATGAATACACTGATGTGTTCTCTGGTTAGTGTCCACCATATAGGTCAATTCTTTTAAGAGAAAGCCTTAAGTAAATAAACACTGAGTTTGTAAATTTCTAAACGGAACTGAATAAACTGATTGCCCTTCTTATTCAAGGAAGGAAGATAAAAGTTTATGGAGATTGGAAGACAAATATATCAATAAATTATTCATACATGTATTTCAAATTTAACTTTATAAACTGTATCTCGTGTGTGTGTGTGTGCGCGTGTGTGTGTGTGCGCGTGTGTGTGTGTGTGTGCGTGCGTGTGTGTGTGTATGTGCGTGCATACACAGGGGTCTTGCTTTGTTGCTCATGCTAGTCTTAAATGCCTGGCTTCAAGGTATCCTTCCTCTTCAGCCTTCCAGTGCTGGGATACAGAAGTGAGCCACTGTGCCTCAGCCTTTCAAAGTGCTGGGATACAAAAGTGAGCCACTGTGCCTGGCAGTGTATCCATTTTAAAAAACAAAAAACCTGATTTTGATATTTTCTGATATTCTGTTACATTTTTAAAGGACATGCAGACTTGTTGAAAGGAAGAACAGAAAGTGGAGAAAATTGAAAGACTGATCAAAGCTCAGCTAGGTTAGTGTTACGTCTTAGAATTCATGTTTTTAGAGCTTACATTGCGTAAAGTAGAAATAAATTGAGTTCTTTCTAAGATAGATAGTTTTTACCGAGGTTACAAATTTTCCTGAGGATACAAAATGAGAACATTATAATTCCCAAAAATGTTTATGTGCTTTTCTTTTGCAGTTAAATTTTCTACCTTGGCTGTTAACTAAGATGTCTATTTCTGAATAGAACACGCTTTTATATTCCTATCTCTGCTCTGTTGTGGATTCAATATTTTCGTAGTTGACCACGTGTGAAATCTATAATGTCTTTGATAGAAAAGTATATTGTGGCCGGGCGCAGTGGCTCACGCCTGTAATCCCAACACTTTGGGAGGCCGAGGCAGGCGAATCACATGGTCAGGAGATCGAGACCAGCCTGGCTAACACAGTGAAACCCCATCTCTACTAAAAATGCAAAAAATTAGCCGGGCGTGGTGGCATGCACCTGTAGTCCCAGCTATTTGGGAGGCTGAAGCAGGAGAATCGCTTGAACCTGGGAGGCGGAGCTTGCAGTGAGCCGAGATCGTGCCACTGCACTCCAGCCTACGTGACAGAGGGAGACTCCGTCTGGGGGGAAAAAAAAAAAAAAAAAAAGCATATTGCTACTAGATATTTTATATTCTCAAACTGAATGAAATTAGAAGTTGGAAGGGAAGGAAAAACAAAGTTTTAACTGCATTTCATTAGTCAGCGAGCAGGTACTTAATATATGTTTTTAGATAAAGTATTTACAAGTTTTAATTATATTGTGAAGGTGCTTATTGGGCAGTTTCCAGCCCTACTAAAGTTTAATGGTGAAAATGGATTTTGTCTGAATTGGGAGGGACATAGAGGATAAATGGAGCAGACGGGTGGGGATGAGGGGATTCTCTTTTTACTTCTTTGATCACCACACTCTTTAGTATTCAGGGCCAACTAGAGTTTGCTCTAGAAACACTAGTTTTCCAGAAATGTTAATATATTTCCGTGAAAAGAAGACCAAATGAACTTGAGCAAAGGCTAAACTTGGGTTACTTTATTGCAGGATTTCTTAGAGACTTTATTTTGCTAATGTGTATTGTGGATCTGTAGAAATTTTGGAGACACACTATTACTTCTCTTCCTTGTAGTAAATAGTGTTTCACCAGTGTTTCACTCCACAGTAAATAGTGAAACACCGTGGCCAAAACTGCAATTACTTGTGCACCAACCTAAGAGATGCACAACTCTACATTTTCTACTGTTTAAACTATAGTGTGATAAAAGAAATAACAAAAAATATTTTTCTGTTTTAAAACAAATTTTACTTGTGCTTGGATACTTTCTGTGTATTCATTATGTTGTGAATTGATAATTCATTTGAGTAAATACATTGCAATAAACTATTGCTGCAATGGAAATCTCTTGGTGATGTCTAGGAATAGCTATCACATTCTGAATTGTTGACCAAAAATGATAAATCCATATTCCATTAATAACTAAGTCAGTGTTTGCAGGGCTTCACTCCCATCTTACTGCCATAGAAATTTTTGATGGAGCCCCAGGGAGAATTTACTGGTTTTGATGTTTTGGCTGCTGCCTTTCCCCTTCCCCCGCCCTTTTTTTTCCCCATTATACCATTGATTTGGAGTAAAGGGGTCAATTTGTTCTTTAGACTGTCTTAAATTCTGGTTTGGATTGCTTTATTTTGGTGTCAATTAACTTGTTCCTCTATTCCTCATACGTATTTGCTGAAAAGTGATAGATCTAAAGGTTAATAATATTCAGATTCAATATTTTAGGCATACTTAATAGGTAGTGCTGTGCTTTTCATCATATCATGAGGCATATAATGTTTAGTTGTGCCCTTTCAGTGATGCTGAGAGTGAACAGTGGTTTTAGGTATTAATAATTTGATTAATATGTATTTCTAAAAAGAATGCTCCAGGTGATTCTTAAGTACACTGAAGTTTGAGAACAGTTGATCTAAGTATTGTAATGAAACCAATTTAGTTGCTGAGATGACTAGTTTAACATGGCATGAACATGTTGGTCAGGATTATATCAAAAACAAAACCTCTAGGTGACATCTGGTCTAGGGGCACCTGCTCAAGCTGCACCTGTCATCTCTGACCAGAGCTTGGACACACCTTATACTTTGTCTCTGGACTCCAGAGAAGGTAACAAGGGCTCCACTGTAGTTAAGGGAAAAGAAGAGTAAATGAACTACCAAATTCTAACTTATCCTAAGTGTGTTTATGTAATTTGGATTTTTAAAAATTAATTAAAAGTAAGTGTTCCTCAATTATCCCTAATTGGAGAATTTTCTTTATGTATTTTTTTTTTCCTCATAGGATTTTACTATATTCTTTCCAAATGGGGTACCATTTGTTTTACTGAATTTGCTGGATGCTTGTTATCTTTGTGAGAATTTTGTTGGTCTATCCTGGTATTTCATAGTAGAGTTAACATGTATAAATTCCTGTGAAAATAATAATACTAACAATAACCTGTTTTGTTTAATGTTCACTAGCTTTGTTTTTCAAAACATTTTCATATGGGAGATTTTATTTATTTATTTTTATTACTTTTGAGACGGAGTTGCTCTCTGTCACTCAGTCTGGAGTGCAGTGGCATGATCTCGGCTCACTGCAACCTCCGCCTCCCGGGTTCCAGCGATTCTCCTGCTTCAGTCTCCTGAGTAGCTGGAATTACAGGCGTGTGCCACCATGCCCGGCTAATTTTTGTATTTTTAGTAGAGACGGGGTTTCAGTTGGGCAGGCTGGTCTACAAACTCCTGATCTCAGGTATTCCACCTGTCTCGGCCTTCCAAAGTGTTGGGATTACAGGCGTGAGCCACTGCGCCTGGCCAGTGGGAGATTTTATTTTTATCATTTCAAATTTCAGAAATAATTGTGTTATTTAATCTTAGAAAAAATAACAATTAGAAAAAGTATTCTCTCTTTGTGTGTGTGTGTGTGTGTGTGTGTATGTATATATGAAAGCAAGGGAAAAAATTCTTTATGCCACCCAAACTTTTTTTCTTCCTGGGGCATATGGGCTACTTTTTTTTTTTTTTTTTTAAGGCTTTAGGTTATATCCAACTGCCAGCCTTAAATGTCAGCCATAATTGCTAGTCAGGAAAGGTTATTTTACATATTTTCAGACCATTCTTTCCCTACTGCACCTTCCCATTCCCTTCCCTGCTGATAGTGCTGATAGACCTGCTGTACATTTTACAGAGTATTGTCTTTTTTTTCTTCTCTCTCTCTTTTTTTTTTTTTTGAGACAGAGTTTCGCTCTTGTTGCCCAGGCTGGAGTACAGTGGTGTGATCTTGGCTCACTGCAACCTCCCCCTCTTGGGTTCAAGTGATTCTCCTGCCTCAGCCTCCCAAGTAGCTGGGATTACAGGTGCCCGCCACCGTGCCCAGCGAATTATTTTGTTTTTGTTTTTTGTTTTTTTTAGTAGAAATGGGGTTTCACCTTGTTGGCCAGGCTGGTCTCAAACTCCTGACCTCAGGTGATCCACCCGCCTCGTCCTCCCAAAGTGCTGAGATTACAGGCCTCCCAAAGTGCTGAGATTATAGGCGTGAGCCACTGCGCCCGGCCAGAGCATTGTCTTATAAATAATCCTACATTATCCATAGTTGCTATTAATCTTCATGCAGGTATATTCCATGTTCCAGGTGTGCTTAGCTTTTATTTCTATCAGTAAATAATTTTTAAAACTACCATATAATTGGGATAAAATATAAAGTTACTTTTTATGAAAAATTCAAGTAAGGTTGTGTAATCTATTGTTTGGATATACATCTTATTGTAAAATATGGCCAGATTCCATAATTCTGGTCTTTCTGAGTTCTTACTGTTATACTTGATAAATATTTATGTATAGTGCCCAGTGGTCAATTGCTGTGTGCACAAAGATGATGTTTACTATATAATACGTATCTTTCATGGTCAAGTGTTTTTGCGTGAAGTTTTATTCTGTCTCTATGCTAGCCCAGTGATTAATTTTAAATAAATAAAATGTTAATATAAACATACATGAGATTAGTGGGAACATTCTTCTATTAAAATATGTCAAAGAAGAGATGATAGCTAGGGCCCTGTCCAGAAAATACCTAATTTGTAATATATTAAAAGTGGGATGAATTTAAATTTTTCAGTAGTAAGGCTCAGGTTGATCACACTTTTCATAATGGTTCATAGAGTAAGTGAATTTGCAATATGCTTGAGCTCAGATCAGACCGCATAGAACTTCATAAACAGTAGTTAGTGCCTTAGAGTAACTTGTACCTCCAAGTATGCTTGCAAATAATAGGTGGTCTGTCAAGAGTTCTTAAGTGGTTTGGTGTAATTTTTAGTTTATACCATTAAAGAGTCAAACTTTTGAATTTCTGAGTTGTCTTTTCAGGTAGCCCCATATTGCAATGTAGTAATTCAATCTAGTAGTAAAAATGTATGTGATTTTTGATATAGTCCAGTTGAGAGAGAAATAGTGAATCCATCATTTTCCTTTTTTTTTTGGCCATGTTTTTCCTTTTCAAAATTGTTAAATTTCTTTTGCTATCTAAATGTGAACTTTTGCTTATACTTCCTGTAGATCAACCAATTATTTTGCCACATTTGCTTTTTATTTTTCTTTTTATATGTGATGGTGTGCACACTCATACACACACTATCACATATAAAAAGAAAAATAAAGCAAATGTGGCAAGTGCATGTGTGTTTATATATACAGATACACACATACTATCACTGTCATTTATTCATTGGATATTATTACAGTATAATATCTTTTATTTATATATTTTATTGCCTAACAGTAAAATCATTCTCTAATGTAACAATGGACAGTTATTACATTCAGAAACATTAACATGGATAAAATTGTATTCTCTATTATGTAGACCTTAAATCAAATTTTAACAATTATCCCAAAGATGTCTTTTATAGCAATCATATCCCCCAACCCCATTCATTATCTTTTATTGCAAGTAGTTATATCTCTAGTTCTTCAGCCTTTTTGTGTCTTTTGTGATGTTACCAATTTGAACTGTACAGGCCAAAAGTACTATAAAGTTCGGATTTGTCTAATATTTTTTCAGGATTTAAGTTTGGCATTTTTGGCAAGAGACATGTCACTTTCTCCCATTATTGCCGAGATTAAGGTGGTGTCCTCCTGATTTCTCCACTGTAAAGTTACCATTTTCTCTTTTCGAATTAATGAGTAATCTGTAGCGACATACCTTGAGACCCTATGAAACTATCTTGCTTACCATCAAACTGTTACCCAATAGTTTTAACATCCACTGGTGGTTTGGGCTTGAATCAGTTATTGATATGATACTTGTATTTATTTGTGCTTGAATCAGTTATTAATATGATACAAGCATTTTATGATGCTTGTTTTCTAACTCTATCATTTCTTTTACATTTATTTGTGTTTTGAGACAGGGTCTCTTTCTGTCTCAAAACACCCAGGCTGGAGTATAGTGACACAATCACGGCTCATTGCAGCCTTGACCTTCCAGCTCAAGCCATCCTCCCACCACAGCCTCCCAAGTAGCTGGGACTACAGGCCCATGCCACCCTGCCCAGCTAATTTTTTGTAGTTTTATAGAGACAGGGTTGTGCCGTTTTGCTCAGGCTGGTCTCAAACTTCTGGGCTTAAGCAATCCATTTGCATTGGCCTCCAAAGTGTTAGGATTATAGGCATGAGCCGCTGCTCCTGGCCCCTTTTACATTTTTTAGTTGATAGTCTCCAGTAAGAGAAATATTTTCATTCTTATTTATTTGTTAGATTTTTATGTTATGCATTGGTTAAAATCTATCATTGTTATGCATTTTGTTGCTTAGATTTGGCCAGTGAGAGCCCTTTTAAGCTGGCTCCTTTATTGTTTTAACATGTGTCTATTATTGTTGAGCTCTTCCTTTTTGACAAAATAAGATCTTCCAGGGTCTACTTGTGTTTTGCCTACCCAGTTCTAGAATCATCTATTTCTCTGAAAATCCTGATTCCGTTTAGTGTGGAATGGTATATAGAAACCAAGATCAAAGTGGTAGGTGTGTTCATTGCTACTGGGTTATTTTTTCTTCTAGGCCCTTTTAGAGAACAGAGCTCGGGAAAAAATTATTTTATCTGTAAATACATTTATTTTGAAAATCAGGAGGCTATGCTGATACTTCTAATTGCACTCCATACCAGTTAGTTTGTTCTTTTCCTTCTTCCATTCCATGTATCTTCCTTAACCTTCACTAAGAATCCTAGTTCTCTACCATAGTATATATATTCATCTTCTCAGGTCTTCTGTCCATATAGAATACTTCCAGAATTGTTATCCCACAACAAACAACAAACCTACCAAGTAGCTACGTATTTGTTTAAAGTTCTTTTTGTGTTTAGACTGAAGATATATTGTTAAAAGTATAGACATGCACTGTGTAAAATGTTTTGGTAAAAGATGGACTGCATATATGACTGTTTTCATAAGAATATAATATTGTAGTTTTACTGTACCTTTTCTGTGTTTAGATATGTTTAGATACATGAATATTTAATATTGTATTATAGTTGCCTGTAGTATTCGGTTCAGTAACATGCTGTATAGGTATGTAGCTTAGAGCAGTGGGCTATGCCTTATAGCCTAGGTATGTAGTAGACTATATACCATCTAGGTTTGTGTAAGAGCAGCCTATGATGTTTGTTGAATTATGAAATCCAACAAATTTTATTTATGAATATGTAAAACACATAAGATTAAACCTAGTTTCCCTTCCTAAAATGAAGCTCATTAAAAATATATATTTTGCCTTTTTTCGCCTCATATATCTTGAAAAATCACTAAGTTCATAGAATCTCATTATTATTTTGTTTTGGCAGCTGCATTATGTTCCATCGTGTAGCTATATCCTAGTTTATTCAACCAGTTCCCTACATAATGGCACTTAGATTGTTTCCAATGTTACTGTAGTAAATAATGTCATCTGAATAATCTGTAAATCTTAGTAACTTTATGCAAGCCTATTTTCAAATTGTTGCAGCTGTGTCTTTAGAGTTAATTACTAAAGTGGGGATTGAAGCGGCAATTGAGGAATAAATGCACATGTAGTTTTGTTAAATATTGCCAAATTCCCTTTGTAGGAGAGAACTTTTTTGCATTGCTACCAACAGTATATGAAAATACCTGTTTTCCACAACTTTGCTGTGTTGTCTGGCTTGTTAAATTTTTCTAATATGGGGGATTAAGACATGGTATCTCATTATATTTTAATTATTGAGGCATTACAGCATGTTTGTTTTTTAAAGAGATTGAGTTAGCCGGGCACGGTGGCTCATGATCCCAGCACTTTGGAAGGCCAAGGGGTTGGGGGGGGGGGGGTTGGACCACGAGGTCAGGAGTTCGAGACCAGCCTGGCCAAGATGGTGAAACTCTGTACTAAAAAAAATAATAATAATAATAATAATACAAAAATTAACCAGGTGCTGTAGTGGGCACCTGTAATCCCAGCTACTTGGGAGGCTGAGGCAGGAGAAACGTTTGAATCCGGGAGGTGGAGGTTGTGGTGAGCCGAGATCGCACCACTGCCCTCTAGCGTGGGTGACGGAGCAAGACTCCGTCTCAAAAAAAAAAAAAAAAAAAAAGAGTCGAATTTTACTGTGTTGCCCAGACTAGAGTGCAGTGGCTATTCACAGGCGCAGTCATAGTATATGACAGCATTGAACTCTTTCTTTCAAGCAATGATCCTGCCTCAGCCTCCTGAGTAGCTGAGACTACAGACATGCACCACTGTGCCTAGCCTTTTTAACATGTTTTAATCTTTGATAGTGCCAATCCCATCTCCTAGTTCTTTTTTACAAGGTTATTCTTTAATGTTTATTTTTCCATGTGTACTTTAGCATCAGTTTGTTCTAGTTCCAGAAAAAAAAGCTTGTTAGTCTTTTTATGGGGGTTGCATTAAATTTATAAGTTGGAGAACTGATTTTGTGATGATACTGAGTTGACCTATCAAAGAGCAATGGAAGTCTTTCCACTTGTTCACATCTTTTTGTGTCATTCAGAGCCTACAGTTTTCTTTATATAGGGTTTGAACATTTCTAAACTTTATCCTTAGGGATGTTGTTATTGTTGTTGCTATTGAAAATGTGGTTTTCTTTTTCATGTTTTCTTATTCATTATTGTTTATTTATATAAAAGCTGTTGAATTTTTATATTTTCTAACCTGCCGCCTTACTAAATTGTTTTATAGTTTTGATTGTATGATTTTCTTTTCTTTTTTTTTTTTTTTAAGAATTTTACCTGTATACTTGCGTGTCATCTGCAAATAGGGATTGTTTTACTCTTCTAAGTTACGCCTCAAATTACTTTCTTTTGTCTAATCGCATTGGCAAGTATATCCATACAATGTTAAATAGTAAGGAAAATGGAAACATCTTTTCTTTGCCTTGTTGCTGACCTTAGTTTGATGCTTCTAACATTTCCTCATTGAGTAAGATACTGCCCGCTGTACATTTTGATACAATCTTAACTATTGACTTTTATTTTAATAATCCTGTGATATATGAAAGTATTCATCTGTTTATTTAATGAGTGGTATTATTAGACTTAGAAATCAGATTTAGTGGTATTTTTTGTGTTATCTACTAGAGTTTAGTTTCTATTTTTTTAATCCATAGATATTATCTATATTTAAGAGAGGGGCTAGTGATGAACATTACATTTTAAAAATTCAATTTTTGCATCTTATATTTGAATATGAATGTTTCTTATGTTTCAAGAATTTAACACAAAAATACAAGTCAGCTACAGTGCTAACTGATAAATCTGGAGGAAAATTACCTTTCTTATTCTATCTATGAAATAGTTTTTGCTCTTTTGTTCTTTGCTGGCCATTGATTACATTACTTGATATTTTGAAATAAGGCAATAATTTAAATTATTGCTTGATTTTTATATTCTCAAGATGAGAAATAATTATTTTAGTCTTATAAGTCTTCATTATAGGTTAATGAACCCCCTAAAGAAGAAAAGCAAATTTGAACTTTAATCACAGTCAGAAATCTTATGTTTGTTTGGGTGAATCCATTTAAATTCATCAATGCCAAATTAATTGTGTTATGTTTTTACATAGTATATTTGATCTTCATGATTAATCATAATTCGGTTATTGAAAAAATCTTCCTAGTTTTGAGAATTGCTTGGAACATCCCTCCTTCTTTGGTCCCCTCTTTATAAACTATGGAGGTTAGCTTAAGAGTGTGTGTGTGTGTGTGTGTAGGCACGTGTGTGTGTAAGCAACACTCTTTAGAGTTTTAAGCAGACTGTTTGGTGATTTATTGATAGTTCTTGCTCATAACCAGTCTTATGGGAATTTACCAAGGTTTACATATTTATAGGGTTAAGTTGAAGTGGATATTAGCTATTGTATACGAACTTAATATTTTGTAGAAGCCCAGTAGTATAGCTTTCAGCACCTGAAAATTTAGATTCCTAAAGACAGGAACAAGAAGTGTGTAGTTAGCTATAATTGGATATGGCTACTGAATCTATTTGTTGATTTGTAGTATCATCAGTCTTAATACTAGAAGGGATTTTAAGAAGATGGTCTAGCCCTCTGCTTTCTGGAAAGGTAGAAAATAAGGATACTTTTTCAGGTAGACCTGCGTGGGATAATTGACTTGCCTAAGATCATTACTACTGAATTATGGAAGGGAAAAGTAGAAACCAAATCAGAGCTGCATTTATTATACTAATCACTCCATTCTGTTTAAAAAGGAATAATTGTAGAAGACTATCAGAGATTTCTTTGCTATATAAAACAGGGCCTTTATCGTTACTATTTTTGAGACAAAGTCTCACTATGTCACCCAGACTGGAGTGCAGTGGCGCAATCTCGGCCCACTGCAACCTCCACCTCCTGGGTTCAAGTGATTCTCATGTTTCAGTCTCCTGAGTAGGTGGGACTACAGGCACACAACAACATGCCTAATTTTTTTGTATGTTTAGTAGAGACAGGGTTTCGCCATTTGGCCAGGCTGTTCTCGAACTCCTGGCCTCAAGTGATCTGCCCACTGTGGCCTCCCAAAGTGCTGGGATTATAGGCATGAGCCACTGCGGCTAGGCTGGTTTTATGTTAAAGATGATTCTGCTGACTTATGCTAAGAGAGAAAAAACACTTTTTACTGCAAATATTCTTTATTTCAAATATTTTACTTATAAAAACCTAAACTTACATATTTGATAAAGCTTATATATTTGATAATTTTTTTTCTTTTAAAATAACCAGGGATACTCATTTAAAGTTTAGTCTGGTACATTATTTTTTAGATGGAGACCTCTACTGGAAGTATGAAGTAATAGATAAATTCTGTGTTTTTTTTTCCCCCCCCTTTGGAGACAGGATCTTGCTCTGCCACCCAGGCTGGAGAATGAAGAGTAGTGATGCAATCATGGTTCACTGCAGCCTCAACCTTCTTGGCTCAAGTGATCCTCCTACCTCAGCCTCCCTAGTAGCTAGGACTACAGGTGTGTGCCACCATACCTGACTGATGTGTAAAGTTTTTGTGGAGACCAGGGCTGTCTGTGTTGCCCAGGATGGTTTCCAACTCCTGGCCTCAAGTTATCCTCTTGGCTTGGCCTCCCAAAGTGTTGGGATTGCAGACGTGAACTACCCACCCAGCCTGATTCTATTACGGTAAAATATCTAGCCAAGGGGTGGTAGGGAGATATGTTTTAAAAACAGTCAATGTAACATATCCTAAAGTTTTTTTTAAAAAGTATTTTTCTTATGAAACTTTAATAGTATACTTTTGGTTTATGATACCATGTTGAATCTTTTAAAAAGCAGACTATTAAGTTTATATTTTTTTAGTTAACATTTATTTATTTTGCCATGTGCCAGGCATTGCACTGAGTGGTAACTCATTTCCTCTTCACACCTCCCTATGACATAGATACTGTTAATATCCTGATATTATAGATGAGAAAAACTATTATAGATGAGAAAAACAGGACAAAGGGGTTTAGGAACCTTGCTCAGGGTCACACAGTAAGTTCTGGACCTAGTATTTAAACCTGGGACATCTGGTTAATGGAACCTGTTTCTGGAACCTAGGCATGTTATACTGTCTTCCCCCAATTCACTTGAATATAATTTTATTTAAAAGTATTTGAAGATAAGGACTTGAAGGGAATAAAAATATGAAAATGGTTAGGGTAGTTGTGGGATTGTGGCTTTTGATTTTTATTTTAAAAATTCTTTAATGTATCTTTTTGTAATAACGTGTATGTTGCTATACAGTTTATAGTTTATTTTTACAAATATTTATCTTAGTGGATGTTTGCAACAACCCTATAAAATAAGTATTATCCTCTTTTGTAGATCAGGAAAAAACCCTATAAGTACCGTTACTCGTGCAGAATTAGAGTTTAGTTTTGTGAGTTATAATGTACTGCTCCTATTTTACTATCAGAGTCTTGGGGTGAAGGATTTTTTTTAAATGGTAATGTACTTTTTGGCATCTGATACATTGCAGCTGAACTGAATTAGGGTCTCGTGTCACTTGGGGAGCTTCTTATGAACTCAGGTGGGTATGGTAGGCCTCTCAGCAAATGGGAAATCTAATTTGGGAAATTCTGAAAGAATTGAAAATTTCTAACCTACGGAATTAATAGTATAGCATTTCATTTGTCTGGCCCTAAAGCTTAACATTTTTTGTGTGTGGTTTTATTAAACAAGCATCAAGAGTCAGTTATAGTTGTAGAATATTAATTAACATTGTGGTAAATGTATCATTTTGTGCAATTTTATGCAGTAAAGTTGTTTTTTAAAAAAATAGACGCTAATGTCTCCCTCTCTGTCTTTACATGCTACAAAATGAGACTAGAATCTTGTGTAGCGTACGATTTAACAGAGTAATACAGACATACCTGAGAGATGCTGTGGGTTTGATTCCAGACCACCACATTAATATATATTGTAGTAAAATGAGGATGAATTTTTTGGTTTCCCAGTGCATACAAAAGTTATGGTTACATTATACTGTAGTATATTAATTGTTCAATAGCATTATGTCTCAAATAACAATGTACGGCCAGGTGTGGTGGCTCAACGCCTATAGGCCCAGCACTTTGTGAGGCTGAGGCAGGAGGATTGCTTGAGGCCAGGAGTTTGAGACAACCTAGGCAATCTCAAACTGCCTAGTGAGTTTGAGACATAGCGAGACCCTGTCTCCACAAAAGAAAATGTTTTAAGTAGCTGGTTATGTTGGTGCGTGTCTGTGGTCCCAGATACTTGGGAGGCTGAGGTGGGAGGATTGCTTGAGCCTGAGAGGTTGAGGCTGCAGTGAGTCATGGTTGTGCAACTGGGCTCCATCTAGCCTGGACAATAGAATGATACCTTGTCTCAAAAAAAAAAAAAAAAAAAAAAGGCCGGGCTCGGTGGCTCAAGCCTGTAATCCCAGCATTTTGGGAGGCCGAGATGGGTGGATCACGAGGTCAGGAGATCGAGGCCATCCTGGCTAACACATGAAACCCCATCTCTACTAAAAGATACAAAAAACTAGCCAGGCGAGGTGGCGGGCGCCTGTAGTCCCAGCTACACAGGAGGCTGAGGCAGGAGAATGGCGTAAACCCGGGAGGCAGAGCTTGCAGTGAGCTGAGATCTGGCCACTGCACTCCAGCTTGGGCAACAGAGCAAGACCGTCTCAAAAAAAAAAAAAAAAAAAAGAAAAGAAAAAAAACTTTATTGCTAAAAAGTGCTAAGAATCATCTGAGTTTTCAGTGAGTCATAATCTTTTTACTGGTGAAAGGTCTTGCCTTGATATTGATGGCTGCTGACTGATGGGGTGGTGGTTACTGGAGACTGGGGTGGATGTAGACATTTCTTAAAATAAAACAACAATGAAGTTTGCTGCATTGATCAACTTTTCCTTTCACAAGAGGTTTCTCTATAGCATATAATGCTGTTTGATAGCAAATTACCCACAGTAGAACATAATTTGAGTCAGTCCTCACAAACCCTGCCACTGCTTTATCAACTAAATTTATATACTGTTCTAAATCCTTTGTTGTCATTTCAGCAGTGTTCACGGCATCTTCATCTGTCTCAGTAAACCACTTTCTTTGCTCATCCCTTTGAAGTAACTCCTCATTAACTCAGGTTTTATCATGAGATTGCAGCGGTTCAGTCACATCTTCAGGCTCCACTTCGAATTCTAGTTCTTTTGCCATTTGCACATCTTCAATGACCTCCTCCACTGTAATCTTGAACCCCTCAAAGTTATCTATGAGGATTGGAAACACTGTCTTCAAAACTGTTAATGTTCATATTTTAACCTCCTTTGAATCACAGATGTTCTTAATGACATCTAGAATGGTGAATCCTTTTCAGAAGGTTTTTAGTCTAGTTTGCTCAGTTCCATCCAAGGAATCGCTGTGGCAGCTATAACTGTACAAAATGTATTTCTTAAGTAATAGACTAGAAAGTCAAAATGACTTCTTGTTGTATGGACTGTAGAATGGATGTTGTGTTAGCAGCATGAAAACAACATTCGTCTCCTTGTACATCTCCATCAGAGCTCTTGGGTGACCATTGTCAGTGAGCAGTAATATTTTGAAAGTGATCTTTTTTTTTGAGCAGCTGGTTTCAACACTGAGCTCAAAACATTCAGTAAACCATGCTGTAAACAGATGTACTGTCATCCAGGCTTTGTTGTTTCATATATAGAGTACAGACAGAGTAGATTCAGCATAATTCTTAAGGACCCTTGGGTTTTCAGAATGGTCATTGAGCTTTGGCTTTGAGTTAAAGTCACCAGCTGCATTAGCCCCTAACAAAAGAATCAGCTTTTCCCTTGAAGCTTTGAAGCCAGGCATTGACTTTTCCCTTCTAGCTATGAAAGTCTCAGATGGCATCTTCTTCCAATAGAAGGCTTTTTCATCTATATTGAAAATCTGTTGTTTAGTGTAGCCACTTCTGTCATTTACCTTAGCTAGATCTTCTGGGTATCTTGCTGTAGATTCTCTATCACCACTGGCTGCTTCACCTTGCACTTTTACGTTATGAAGACAGTGTCTTTTTGTAAACCTCAGAAACCAATCTCTGCTAGCTTCAGACTTTCCTTCTGCAGCTTCCTCACCTCTCTCAGTCTTCCTTGAATTGAAGAGAGTTACGACCTTGCTCTGGATTAGGCTTTGGCTTAAAGGAATGTCGTAGCTGGTTTGATCTTCTGTCTGGACCACTCAGACTTCTTACCAGCCATAAGGGTGTTTCGCTTTATCATTTGTGTGTTCCCTGGAGTAGCACTTTTATTTTCCTTCAAAACTTTCCTTGTACATTTACAACATAGCTAACTATTTAGTGTAAGAGGTCTAGCTTTTGGCCTAATTTGGCTTTTGAAATGCCTTCCTCATTAAGCATAATAATTTCTAGCTTTTGATTTAAAGTGAGAGATATGCAACTCTTCCTTTCACTTGAACACTTAGAGGCCGTTGTGGCCTAATTTCAATATAGTTGTGTTTCAGTGTATAGGGATGCCCAAGGAGAAGGGAGAGAAATGGGAGAATGGCCAGTCAGTGGAGTAGTCAGAACTCACACAGCATTTATTGATTAAGTTTGCTCTCTTATGTGGGTACAATCCTGGGTGCCCCCAAACAAATAGAATATTAGCACCAAAGATTACTGATCACAGATTATCATAATGGATATAATAATAATAATAATGAAAAAGTTTGAAATATTGGGAAAATTACTAAAATGTGACACAGAGCTGTGAAGTGAGCACATGGTTTTAAAAAATGATGCTGATAGACTTGCTTCAATTTGTTAAACCTTCAATTGGTTTTTAAAAAGATAATATCTAGAAAGCGCAATAAAATGAGGCACAATAAAATGAGGTATGCCTGTATTGACTTTGTTTTAAACTGATATGTGAGGATCCAAGGATTTTTCAGAGGAACTACTATCTTTGAAAGCATGGATAAGATTAATACAAATGATGTGATTATTTGGTTGGAGGCATTTGGAGTTGGGAATGTTTATTGTAATAGATAACATTTATTGAACACTTATTATTTGCCAGGTACTGTGCTCAACTTGCTTTATTTTAATCCCCCAAACTACCCTATAAGAATACCATCATCATCATTTTATAGTGAAGAAACTAAGATTTAGAAAGGTTAAGTAATTTGTACAGGGGGAGCCAAGTACAAAGTGGTGGGGCTAGAATTTGACCCAGGTCTTCTGCCTCCAGAGACCAAACTTTTACCAGCTATGTAGAATATTGCTCTTTATTCATTAATTTAATGAGTAATAATTGATTATCTATCTTATGCTAGACTTTATGCACTGTACATATATCAGAGAACAGAGAAAGATATTTCCCCTTTAGAGTGAGGGAAAGGAGGCAAATTAGAGTATACTAGCTAATGGCGCAAGGAGAAAAATAAAGCAAATAAAGGGAGATGGCTTTCGCTTGAGTAGGGTGTTACATCTTTAGACAGACTGGACTGGAAAAGTCTTAGCAAGAGTTGAATAAAGACTCAAAAGGAGAGAAAGGAGCAAACCAGGTGGTTATTTGGGATGAGAATGAACAAACAGTAAGAGTATGCTTGGTATGTTCAAGGAACATTTAGGAGCCCATGGTGACCAGATCAGAGGAAAGCAGCAGAGATGAATAGATCAGAGAGGTATAATCTGGGAGCAGATCTTGTAGGGCCTTTGGAAGGTCTTTGCATCTACTGAAACCATTGGAGGATTTTGAGCAATGAAGTGTTATTATCTGGATTTCTCTGGATGCTTTGTTGTGTATAGATGTTGCATGCTCAAGGGTGGAAGAAAAGAGTCTTGACAGAAGGCTAAGAAAATACTGTTAGGTGTTGCTTTATGACTGGGATACATTCTAAGAAATGGGTCGTAAGGTGATTTCCTTATTGTTTGAACAATGTAGAGTGTACTTACACAGACTTAGCTGGTAGAGCCTACTACATACCTAAGCTATATGGTATGGCCTGTTGCTTTAGGCTACAAACCTGTACAGCATGCTACATACTGAACACTGTAGGCAGTTGTAACCCCATGGTAAGTATTTGTGTATCTAAACATAGCTAAGTATATAAAAGGTACAGTAAAAATATGGTATTATAATCTTATGGGAGCACCATTGTATATATGGTCATTGACCTAAATGTCATTTTGCAGTGCATGACTGTAATCCAGTTGAAAAATGATAGTTTGTACGAGTAAGGTTCATAGCTCTTGAGATGGTAAAAAGTTGTCATATTTTAGATATATTTCTAAAGTTTCAAATATAAAACTTCGAGGACTTTAATTAGCGGAGACCTCAGATATAACCCATTAGGTGCCAAGTTTTATACTTTTTCTATTGTAAATTTAATTTTTCTCTTACCAAGTCTATAATATGTGTTCATAGTATACAATTTAGAAGATCCATGAAGGGAAAATATCAAGCAGAGTAATACCTAGCATGTGCAGATAAAAGTATTGAACACTATGAACAAACATCTTGGCATATTTTTTTCTAGTCTTTTGGCATAGGACTGAACCTTAATAAATGCTGTATACCATAAGCTAGCTCTCTATCTCCCCTACTAAAATCTTAGCTCCTTAAAAACAGGAACTGTGTTCTTTATTTGTCTATCTTAGGCACAGAGCATGGTGTCTGGTTCATGCCAAGTGCTGGTGCTGCTTGTTTTGTTTGAATTAATTGTGCAAATGCTATATGGGATTCAATGATTTATGTTTGGTTAGGGAGGAAACAGTCAGGTACACCTGTAAAATAATAAGGCTGAGTTTTCTTTTTTGTTTTTCTAAGAGACAGGGTCTGGCTCTGGCTCTGTTGCCCAGGCTGGAGTGTAATGGTATAATCATAGCTCACTGTAGTCTCAAATTCCTGAGCTCAAGCAGTCCTCCTACTTCACCCTCCTGAGTAGCTAGGACTCAGTCTCATACCATGACACCCAGCTAATTTTTTGTAGAGGCAGGATCTTGCTATGTTGCCCCAGCCGGTAAGCAGTCCTCCTGCCTTGGCTTTTCAAAATGCTGGGATTATAGGCATGAGCCTCTGTGCCAGGCCAAGGCTGATTTTTCTTAAGCAAACATAACAGAAATTAAGCTGAAACAACCACTGCAGTTATCTTGGGAGGAAGTCATCAGGGATACTGTTGTTCTGTAAAGACATTATGTAGTTTACTCTTAAGAGTCAGTTTGAGTCATGCTGTAAAGTTAGTTTTATTAAATTTGTTCATTAAAAGTTTTTTTCTGGCTGGGCATGTTGGCTCATGCTTGTAATCCCAGCACTTTGGGAGGCTGAGGCAGGTGGATCACCTGAGGTCAGGAGTTCAAGACCAGCCTGACCAACATGGAGAAACCCCATTTCTACTAAAAATACAAAATTAGCCCGGTGTGGTGGTGCATGCCTGTAATCCCAGCTACTCGGGAGGCTGAGGCAGGAGAATCACTTGAGCCCGGAGGCAGAGGTTGCGGTGAGCTAGGATCATGCTGTTGCACTCTAGCCTGGGCAACAAGAGTGAAACTCCATCTCAAAAAAATAAAAAAAAAAGTTTTTCCCCCTTCTTGATGGTCTGTAGCATAGTGATTTAGGAGTTGGCTCTGGAGGCACACTATCTGGGTTCATAGTTCACCTTCTCCATTCAGTTTTGTGACCTTGGGCAAGTTACTCTGCACCTCAGTTTCACCTGTAAAAAGTGGATAATAAAGTGTGTATCTTACAGAGTTGTTTTGAGTGGTAAATACGTTATATATAGTGCCTGGTATATAGTTTAAGTAATCTATAAATGCAAATTTTTATTGTTTTCTGCTGATCCTGTTTAATTGATCTAAAACATAATCCAGGTTTCTTTTTTCTTTTTTTGAGACAAGGTCTTGCTCTGTCGCCCAGGCTGGAGTGCAATAGTGCAATTGCGTCTCACTGCAACCTTCGCCTCCCGGGTTCAAGCGATCCTCCCACCTCAGCTTCCCGAATGGCTGGGACTACAGGCGCGTGCTACCATGCCTGGCTAATTTTTGTGTTTTTTGTAGAGACGAGGTCTCCCTCTGTTGCCCAGGCTGGTCTTGAACTCCTGGATTCAAGCGATCTTCCCTCCTTGGCCTTCCAAAGTGCTGGAATTACAGGCATGAGCGCCCATAACTTAACTTTCTACAACTTCCTTACCCACCTTATTTGCCACATTTAGCTGTTAGTGATATTTGCCATTTTCAACATGATGAAGTACTAAGATTTGTGATGCTTCTGGCTATATCTGATGTCATTTCTAAAGCAACTACTAAAAAGTTATTTTTAACTAATAGTATCATTGAACTATATTTATTATTTCAACAAGGTCATTACTTGGAAAATAATAATGTTCATTGGAATGAATAAATTCTGGTTTAGTAGTTTCAAAAAACAAACTGTTTAATCTTATAGAAGCATTTCATTCACTTGAATGTGTAAGTAATAATATCAGGCAAAAAAAAAAAAAAAAAAGAGAGGGCTGAGTGATGCAGGTAAGTGCTTAAATTTCTTCAGGGCCTCTCTATTGCTAGAGAATAAAGTCCAAATATATTAGTAGGTCATAAAAGGCCCTTCATTACTTTTCCATTCTTAATCTCCTTGCCATACTCTTACACATTTTTTGAAGACAGATATTATGTCTTTTTTTCTGTTTTAAGGCTTGGTTAATGAACAGTCAGTACACATTAGTAGAATTAGTTGGTAGAATTAAATCCAGCCATGGTGATCCATTTATAGTTCTCCAAGCATGCCAAGTTTTTCTCGCCTTTCTGCCTTTGCATGTGCCTTTTTCTCTGCCTGGAATTCCTTTCCTTTTTTTGTTGCCTGACATACTCCTACCTATCTTTGAAACTGAACACAAATGTCACCTTTTCTAAAAAGCCTTTTCGTATCTCATCAAGCAGCTTGAAGTGGATCCTTCTTTATAATCCCACTTTCCTCCTCATTTATATCTCTATTACAAACACTATAGCAACTTTTTTCTTGTCTGTTTCTTCTGTGAACTGTGAGCCTGAGGAGGTAGGGACTTAGTATTGTGTATTTTAGTAGCCCTAACATCATAACACAATACTAATTAGTGCATACGAGTTACCTAATGTGTGGCTAATAGAATCAATGAATGAATGCTTGCAAGGATAATTGGAAATAAGAAAAGTAGGAAATCACTTTTGTTTGAGGTAGAGAGGAGCCTATGGAAGAGCCCTCAAGCTTGACATTGAAAGACTGGTTGGATTCAGATAGAAACAAAAAAATAAAAAGGAAGATGGAAGACTTTTTAGATATGAGGAAAATGGAGAATGAGAGTCTGTACAGTGTATTTTCAACATGTAAACGAACTCTGCTGCATCAGAGGCGTTATGCATGTGATTGGTGGAATATAAGACCTGGACCAAAAATTGGTATTAGACTGTGGAGGATTTTGAAAATCAAATTAACATATTTGAGCTTTATTCTACATATAGTGAGGATGTGAGGTTTGGGGGAGGTTTTGTAGTTGTTACTTGTTTTTTAGCAGAACACTTTGATGAAAGTGATGTTTTGGGAACATTAATCTTACATTGGTATGTGGGATAGATTTGAGATAGGAGAAAGTAGTAGCAGGAATGGCAAACACACCTGCCAGGCTTGGTCAGAGAATGAGATTATTTTTATAGAATATTAAGATAAATGTGAACTAATACTTCTTTAAAAATACTAGACAAGGAAGTCACATTCAGAAAGTAGTTTAGAATGTGTGGTACCTTTAGGCTTATCATTGTAAGTATCAGTTGTCATTGAGCTGTCGATGTACAGAAGAGCAGGTTAATAGAGAATTCGACTCGCTAGGAAATTGGATAAATTTTTCTATATTTTATTTGAGTGTAGGTCCACCATTCTTCATAATCATGTAAAATTTTAGATTACATGTAGCTCATTAATTCAATTTATCTTCTACTTCTATGCTGGAAGGAACTTTTTACAGCTTCATCTCTGAGCTCACTTTTGTTTTTTAAACAAGCTCTGGAACTCAGTACTTCTCTCTGAATAATTTGGCAACATTGTCTTCTATTCTTCTGAACCATGTGAGATAGAGCCTAGTGGGATAAGTTTATCTACACATGACAGAAACAGGCTGAACAGAAGATAGATGCACATATTTGAAACCTTCAGAGTTCTTTAGAATACTTTTTTTTTTTTTTTTTTTGTTACACAGTCTCACTCTGTCACCTAGGCTAGAGTGCAGTGGCATGATGTTGGCTCACTGCAACCTCTGCCTCCCAGGTTCAAGCGATTTTCTTGCCTCAGCCTCCAGAGTAGCTGGAATTACAGGTGTGTGCTGCCATGCCTGGCTAATTTTTTATTTTTAGTAGAGATGGGGTTTCGCCATGTTGGCCAGGCTGGTCTTGAGCTTTGGCCTCCAGTGATCCTCCCACCTCAGCCTCCCAAAGTGCTGGGATTATAGGCGTGAGCCAATGCGCCCAGTCTAGAATACATTTTCTAAGTTTGGATATTCCTGGACACACATTTGTGTGACTAGTGCATGTGGTTAAGAAAAAGAGACTGTTCAGGAAAGATACTTGGGAGTGGGGAGAATTGTCTACTGGACTGTACTTAGCATCGTATCTTATTAAAATTCTTCTGGAAGGGCTTTGCTATTACTTAGAATCTTATTTTAACATTAAGCTGACTTGATTTGGTTTGGACATTTCTATATTTTTTTCCCTTTAGAAGTGATTTTTAAATAGCTATCACAAAGGTTGAGACTAGTAAGAATTACTTCCACTCTAACTCACCTTCAATTAATATGCAAAGAATATGTAACTGACAACATTGCAACCACATTTAGAGGATAGATATTCTCAAATGATGAAAATCCAGCATTTAGAATGAAGTTAATTTTTCCCAAACTTCTCTACCTGTAACATGCAAGGCAGGGGTTTACTTTTGCTTAGAAGAGTGGAGGAGGCTGGGCACAGTGGCTTATGCCTGTAATGCCAGCATTTTGGGAGGCCGAGGCAGGAGGATTGCTTGAGCTACATGTGATGGCATGTGCCTTTAGTCCCAGCTACTTGAGAGGCTGAGGTGGGAGGATCCCTGGAGCCTGGAAGGTTGAGGCTGCAGTAAGCTGGCATAGTGCCACTGCACTCCAGCCTGGTCAACAGAATGAGACTCTGCCTCTAAAAAAAGAAAACAAAAAACAAAAAGAGCAGAGGAGGTTGTAATGTAAACAAAATGTAGAGCTCTTTTGGTGGTATTCACAGCAAGTTCAGGAATAGTCTCCTTGCAATGCAAGGAGTATTCAGCTTTGTAAACTGCAGCCTGAATTAAGGGAAAAATCTCAGCATATTCCTTTCTCTGAATCATTATTACAAGGAAAAGGAGTTTAAGCTCCTAATGAAGTATCAAATCCCCTTTCATTGTACAATTTAGGATGATTGACTAAGGACTGGTTTTCTTTGCAAAGATCTCTAGGCCAGCATTCCGAAACTGTTAAGTAGGTGGACTATGGAAAATGTGTTCTGTACTTAAATACTATTTGGAAAAAGAGTTAAACATGGTTCTTTTCTGCAACACTTCTCAAACTAATATGCTTATAATGTGTCTTCTGACTGTCCACAGAATTTCCCGAATACATTTGAGCACATACTGTCCCATCGCTGCCCACTCCTGACCTCAGTAGCCCCTAGTATACATATCACTTGCAGGGTAATTGTGAAGTTTTAGGAAATGCTGCCATTGGTACACAAACTTGCTGGATAAAATGTACCCACTGGGATAGTCTTGAAAAATGTTTAACTTACTGAGACAGATGTGAAAGCCCATTGCCCTTTGAGTTCTGGGATGATTGATCATGATGACAGAGAGCTTGGTTGAGAAAAAAGGAGAAGCCAAGTTTTAATGGAATTTATTTACAATGCACTAGGAGAGTAAAAACAGTTAACATTCATTACTAGGCAGAGTAGGGTTCCTTGAGATGAGTCTGTTAAAAAGTCTGAAGATGATGAACCCTGATTAGTGAATTAGCAAATACTGCACACGGTTAGTTCTTAGAATTAGATTTCAACACTTCAGTGCAAACTCTTCACACTTTTGTCATGTGAATGCAGTTTGAGAATGCATTTCAATTAGATCTGTAAGTTGTTGAATTATCTTTTATTCTTGAACTGGTAGAATAGACATAGGGCTTGCTTCAATTATCCCTTAACTCTCCAGTATTTCTCTAAATATTTGCTCTCCAGTATTTTTCTAATAAATTCCTTTAGGTGAATATGCAAAGATCACAAAAATGAATAGTCATTTATGAATTCCTTATGAAGACAAAAGGATTCTTTGAAACAACAAAGCAATTTTTCGAGACAACAAAGTTTTGTTTCTCTGGAACCTAAATAAGCAGGATGCTTACAGTTTCTTGACATATTACATATTCTTTTCTTGAGAAAAATGTAAAAGATAAATAGGTGGGCATTTATTATGAAATTATTAATATGGAAAACAAACATTAAAGGCATTTCATTAAGGGTAGATGTAGTCCAAGTTCATAGACTTTCTAATACTCTATACAACAAGCTTGTCCAACCTGTAGCCCCGTGAGCTGTATGAGGCCCAACACAAGTTTGTAAACTTTCTTAAAAGATTATGAGATTTTTTTTTTTGCTTTTTTTTTTTTTTTTTTTTTTTTAAACTCATCAGTGATTGTTAGTGTTAGTTTTATGTGTGGCCTAAGGCAGTTCTTCTTCTTTCAGTGTGGCCTAGGGAAGCCAAAAGATTGGACACCCTCGCTCTACAAGATAACAGTTGGTGTTCCAAATATTAGGATACAGGTTTCATAGCTGCCACGAAATTAAGTAACAATGGCTTAACACAGCTTAAATTTGTTTCTCTCTGATACAACAGTCCAAATATAGTCTAGGACTGATAATATACCTTTGTGGAGCCCTTGGGCCTTATTCTTTCCTGTCCTCCTCCTTAATGGTTTCTATCTCATGGTCTAAGATGCCTGCTGTAGTACTTGCCAATACATCCTCCTTCCACCTTGCAGGGCAGAGTAAAAGAGAGAAGCAGCACTTTTTCTAAGGGTACACCTTAAAAGTTGTATATGCCTTTTCTATTCACATGCCATTGGTCAGAACCTTGTTACACAAGGGAGACTGGGAAATGTAGTCTTTGAGATTTCACAGAACATTCATACAAATTGATCATGTAATAAGCCTTAAAGAAGACCTAAAAAAGTCACATCAGATATGTCCTGCTGAAACTTCCTTTGTGATAAAAGGTACACATACACACACATATACACGTGTATGTAGATATTAATACATTATATATATTTATAGAGAGAATATGTAGACGTATTTAGCAGACTGTTTTTAATTCTGATATGCTTTTCCAAATGCTGAAGTGTTTTCTATGTTTTCACAAAAATAATAGATTGTACTTCATAGAAATTCATTTTTAAGTATATTGTATTCTAGTTCTCTGTAAATGAGTAACTTATGGGTCTAAGAATTTTCAGTGTATGAAGCATTCAGTTCCCCAGGATGTCTGAATGTATATGAGTTTTTAAATTGGTGATATATATATATGTGTATATATGCACATATAGGAATATAATGAGATAATATTATTTGACCTGCAGATATTTGATGTACAGACTGTTTATCAAAAATAAATGTAATAGCAAAGTCAAGTAATGTTTTATTAAAATGAGCACTTTTGATTATAGTTGTTTTCCATGAAAGGGAAAAATGATGACTTAATGATGCAGTGGTCCACTTAAATTGCAATATGATCTATAAGATTTTAGGGTTTTTTCCCCAAATTCTCAGTTTTAAAATTGTAAAGGTAATTGGTGTACTTATCTTACTGAAATAGAGGAAAATATGTATGTTAATGTTTTTAGATCTCATATTTCTTATGGGTAAACACATGCCTATTAATTAGTTCCATTTATTGTAATATTTTTTATCGGGAGTTCCAACTAAAATTAAATTTAGGAAATTATAATTGCACCAATTGGTTGGTTGATTGAGATGGGGTTTCACTTTGTTGCCCAGGGTGTTCTCAATCTCCTGTGCTCAAGTGATTCTCCCACCTCAGCCTAGTAGCTGGGACTACAGGCATGCAAGTGCATGCCTGGCGTAAGTGCATATAAAAATAAGATTTTACATTTGGGAAGTTTTATAATTTAACAAGCGCCTTTTCATGTATATGATATTATTTGGTAGTATCTTAAGTATGTTTTAAATGATTCTTATTTTCTGATCTTTCAAATTCATTTCTCTTTAGGCTTAAGCTAGATTTCACATACTTTGACATACATTTTCTTTTTTGTTAACACTGCATGAACAGCAAAGACATGAATTTTGTCATTCATCTCAAAGTATTATAATTAGAATTTTCTCTTTAATCCACAGCTTAATTTCCAGATATGATATTTTTAAAGTTCTCTTTTCATTGTTGATTTTAATTTATTGCTCTATACTTTGTGTACAGAGTCTGTATTTCATTGATTTGGGAAGGTAATTGGAGTGTGTTTTAGGCTATTACATGGTCAACTTTTTTTTTATATGATCAATTTTTATGAATGTTCTGTGTGAGCTCAAAAAGAATATAGTTTATGTTTGTTGTGATGTCACATATGTCATATGATACCAGACTTTCAAAGTAGCATTTTTAAAATTTTGGGTTTTTAAATTTTTTTTTGTCATTTTCTAAAGGCTTGTTAAAAACTTCTAATTAGAATTGTTAATCTCTTGCTTTTGCACACAGATTTTTAGTTGTTGCTTATGTACATTGAGGCTGTATGTATATCTATGTATTCACATTTGCTTTTTTACCAGTATATAATGTTTCCAGTTGTCTTTTATTGCCTTTGCCTTTGAATTTAAATACTTTTGATACTATGGTGGGTTTATTTTGGTTCATATTTTTTAGGTACCTTTCGTTTCTTTATTTTTTTTAGCTTTGCTGGATCTTGGTTTTATTTATTTGTTTTGGATTTTTAACTTAATTTTTAAATTTAATTTTTATTTAGTTTTTAGAGATAGGGTCTGTCTCTGTTGCCTGGGCTGGAGTGCAGTGGTGTGATCATAGCTCACTGGAGCCCGAATCTCCTGGATTTAAGCAGTCCTTCCATGTTGGCCCCACAAAGCACTGGGATTACAGATTACGTTGTTCCTGGCTTGGATCGTTGTTTTACATTTAAACTGAGAATATGTCTTCTGAGTTTAACCTATTTGAATTTAATGTGATTATTGCTATGTTAGAACTTAGCTCTGCCGTTTTATATCATATCCTTTCAGTGTCCAAGTTGAATCTCACTCTTCTCCCTTCCCTGCCCAACGAATTCCAAGAACTTTAGGATACTCTCCCACTGCACCCCTACTTTCTTGAAATAGGGTGATGTGATGTTTTAATTATTCTTATGAATACACTTGTTTTAAGATAACAATACATCTTCTAAAATTTTTTCCTTCCCATATTTTGTTGTTTTCTTCTGGATACATTTCTCTTCTGACTAGATTACATTCTTCAAATGTTCTTTGAAAGAAGGTCTTTTTTTTTTGGTGGTAAACATTGAGGCATTGTCTGCCTATAATATGTTTACCATTCACAGTTAAGTGATAATTTACCTTGATACAAAATTCTAAGCATAGATTTGTTTTTCTACCTCAATATTTTGAGGATAGGGAAACGTTTTATTGTCCTCTTCCTGTCCCGGTAGTGTTCTTAAATCTGGTATCAATTTGATCCTGCTCTTTTTTAGGTGATGTTTCCCCTGCTCCTCTTGCTAGAAGCTTTTAAAATTTTGTCTTTGAAAGGCTTACATTTTACTCCAGTACATTTAGGTATAGACTTTTTTTTCCTTATCTTTTCCCCTTAGCACTTTAAGCCATTTTGATCTGAGATTTCATATATTGAATTCTGCAGAATTCTGTCATTTTTTCAAATTCTTCATTTATTTTCTTTGCTTATGCAATTCCTTTTGGGTAGATATTTACACTAATATTACTTTCCCCACATTGTTTTAATTTGTGCTTTATTAATCTTTTTGTCGCTTTCTGAGACTCTGGAACATTTCCTAGATTCATTCTTAAATCAGCTCTGTTCATTTTCTTATTCAAACCATTTTAAAATTCTTCGTTGCAATGATTATATATATTTTTACAGCCAATATTTTGTTTCTTTCTCTTAACTGTTTATTCCTGCTTTGTATTCTAATATTTTCCCATGTCTGCCTAAGGCTATTTATTATGACTGTTTAAAGTTCTTTTTTTGATTAGTTCTGATTTTTCTTGAATGAGGTTATTTATTGTCAATATGTGTTTACCTTTCCCATATTAATGCTTCTCAAATATCTCTTTAATTTTTCCCATTTGTTAATCTTCTATAATCATAAAATGCTGGTATATTTAGAGAGTGAGAGATGGACGTACACTGAGCTCAACCATACTTGGTGTTTTTCTCACACGCGGCTCTCTCCTGTTTCTTAGGGACACTTGTCTGTAGGCACTGCTTATATAAGTAGGGCACCTGCCTCCCTGCTGTCTTGTTTTAGTCTGATATCTCACTGTCACTGCTGATTAGATTCTACACTAAAGTAATGGTAGCATAGGCAATAATCTGCATAAGAAAATTCAGCCTAGTAAAAAGTATACCCAAGTAGAATTTTTAACCCTAGTTTGTACTTTCCATCAGTGAGTAGACTCTGGCTTTCATGTGCTCTATGCATCCCTAAAAATACCCTACCATTATCAATGTCTTCAAGTGTTGTTGAACTGGTTTTTGAGATCCAGCAATGTTTGTATTACCTTAGCATCATCTGTAGAGTGGGGTTCATAGGAACAAGCCAGTATACCAGCAGATGGTGCTAGTCTCTTAACTTTTCAGAAACCAAAACCCATATCTTACTTCTAAAGGCAGTAGCTATAAATGATTAAATTTCTTTGGAATTCTCAGAATATCTTAGGATATTAAAGTGGTTTAATGAGGAGATAAGAGAACAAGTTTGTCTTTAACAATTTCTGGTTTTTTTCCTCATGCATCAAATTGTGCTATTCTGGTTACAGTATATTTGAAAAACCTTTTATGATAGAAATATAACTGACTTTTAAAGTATTGTGATCTATAACAGCTACTATTTATTGGGTGCTGATTGTGTCTTGGGTACTGTGCTAAGTGTTTTATGTATGTAATGTTGCGATAAGACCAGGATGACTTCTCCAATGAGAAGTTTTAACTTAATAGGTTTATAAGAATTGTGTATTACTATTACACAATTAATACTATTACACATAATACTATTACACAATTCTATAAGTTTTAACTTAATAGGTTTATAAGAATTGTGTATTACTAGATTCTTCAAAACAAAAATTATATTCAATATAGTTTAGTAACAGCAAATTCCATTAAAGTCATAAAATGTGAGGCCAGACGCGGTGGCTCACGCCTGTAAATCCCAGCACTTTGGGAGGCCGAAGCGGGCAGATCACGAGGTCAGGAGTTCAAGGCCAGCCTGGCCAACATAGTGAAACCCTATCTCTACTAAAAATACAAAAAATTACGGGTGTGGTGGCAGGCACCTGTAATCCCAGCTACTGGGGAGGCTGAGGCAGGAGAATCACTTGAACCCAGGAGGCGGAGGTTGCAGTGAGCCAAGACCACGCCATTGCATTCCAGCCGGGGTGACAGTGTGAGTCTCAGACTCACACAAAAAAAGGGGGTCATAAAATGTTTTGCCTGTGGAAGAGGGAAATAATTGGAGGAGATTGTTACTGTTGTTATTTTTAGACACAGCGTCTCTGTCACCCAGGCTGCAGCCCTGAACTCCTCTGCTCAAGGGATCATCCTGCCTCAGCCTCCTGAGTAGCTGGGACTACACGCATGTGCCACCATGCCTGGCTAATTTTTAAATTTTTTTGTAGACACAGGGCTTTTCTGTGTTGCCCAGACTAGTTTTCAGCTCCTGGCCTCAAGCGATACCCCCACCTTGGCCTCCCAAAATGTTGGGATTACAGGTGTGAGCCACTGTGCCCCGCTGATTGCTATTGTTGAGGGAACTGAGACCTAGAGAATTTGTCATTTTTATATTGTTAATGGTTTTTGTTTGTTTGTTTGTTTTTTGGTTTTAGGGTTATGTTTGGGATGATTATACAGAGCCATTTAATTTTTAGAGTGTTTAATATTTATAGAAAATTGCAAATAGAAATGATTACTGAAAAGCTGTTTATTCATTGTGTGCTTGTATGTTTTACATTCAGATGTAAAAACAAAATAAATGAGAAAAAATTCCCACTTAAGCAGTTTATGTGATCACCATTTCTCAACTAGTTTTTGTAAATATTAGACTTACCTATGGACATAACTACTTTTTCATTTAAGACTAGTATACTTAACTATTAAAATTATTTTAGTAATTAACCTTTATTTTTTATTACATAAAAAGGCAAATTTTCTACCCTTATCTTGTGCTTCCTGATTATAGTCATACTTGGTGGTGGAACTCAAAACAGCGATTGTGTGAAAAAACACAGATTAGAAAATAGCTGACTCTTATGTTGTCGGAGTTGTTTTTTTTTTTTTTGCTTGACATTACTTCAGTAGTGAAATCATTCCCCTCTTTTTATTAAATATAATTTACACACAGTAAAATTCACCCATTTTAGTACTGCCCTGCAAGTTTTGACACATGCAAACAGTTGCTTTGCATAAGAACCACCAGAATGAAGATGTAGAACAGTTCTATTATTCCTCACATTCCTCTGTCCCTTGTAGTCAGTCCAGCTCTCCATCTTCAGTCTCTGGCAACCACTAATCTATTTTATACCCTTACAGTTCTGCTTTTTCAAGAATGTGATACAAGTGAAATAATACTGTATTAAGCCTGTCTTCTTTTTCTTAGTACAGTACATCTGAGATTTATACATAGTGCCTCTATCAGAATTCATTCTTTTGTGGTGTTAGTGTTCTGTTGTGTGGATATACTGAAGATTCTTTATTCTTTTTTAGTTGAGGAATAATTTGGGTTGCTTCCAGTTGGTGATTAAAAACACTATAAACATTTGCATATAAGTTTTTCGGAAATTTTCACTTAATTTGGGTAAATACCAAGGAATAAAATTGCTGGGTTATACCTTAAATATTTATTTGATCTCATAAGAAACTGCTAAACTGTTTTTGAGAATGGCTGAACTAATTTTGCATTCCCATTAGCAATATGTGAGGTCCAGTTGTCCCTCAATCTTGCTAGCATTTGATATTGTTAATTTTTTAATTTTGGCCATTCTAAAAGATATGTAATAATATCTCATTGTTCTTTTAATTTGCATTTCCCTAAATGACTAATGAATGTGAACATTTTTAATGTATTTTTTTTTCCACTGTGTATATTCTTTGGTGAAGTAACTATTTGGATCCCATGCCTATTTCTTTATTGGATTGTTTTCTTTTTCTTTTCTTTTTTTTTTGAGACAAGGTCTATCTCTGTCACACAGGCTGGAGTGCAGTGGCACGATCTTGGCTCATTGCAGCCTTGGCTTCTGTGCCCAAGTGATCCTCCCATGATAGCCTCTCAAGTAGCTGGGACTGCAGGCACAGGCCACCAATCCTGGCTAATTAAAAAATAAACTTTTTGTAGAGATGGTGTCTCATGTTGCTCAGGCTGATCTTGAATTCTCCTGGGCTCAAGTGATCCTCCTGCCTTAACCTCCTAAAGTGTTGGAATTAGAGGTGTGAACTACTGAACCTGGCCTGGGTTTTTTTTTTTTGTCTGTTTTGTTTCTTTTTTTAATTAAATTTTTTGAGTTCTTCAGAATAATCTGGGTAGAAGTCCTTCATCAAGTATATGATTCGCAGATATTTTCATGTAAACTGTGATTTGTCTTTTTATTCTGTCTTCAGTAAGCATTATTGAGATATATAATTGATGTACAGTGAATTGAAAATGTTCTTTGTACAATTTAGCTTCTTGAATTGTATAAAGTATTCAATTTGGTAAGTTTTGACATAAGTGTATCCTGTGAAACTATTAACACAGTCAAGCTATGAACATATTCATCACCCTCAGGTCTTTTCTTGCCCCCTTATAACCTCTTGCTATCCCCAGGCAGCCACTAATTTGTTATTTTCATAACAAATCAGTTTGCATTTTCTAGGATTTTATATACATGAAATCATATAATTTGTACTCTTTTAGTCAACAAAATTATTTTGAAATTGATCCATGTTGTTTCATATAACAAAGTTCATTTCTATTTTACTGCTGAGTAGTATTCTATTGTGTTGATATACCATAATTTGTTTAGACATTCACTTCTTGATAGGCATTTGAGTTATTTCCAGTTTTTGGCTGTTACAAATAAGACCACAATGAACATATTGTTTTGTGTTGTATATTGAATATGTTAGGCATATATTTAACTTTTAAATAAATAGCTTGTAATCCTAGCTACTTGGGAGGCTGAGGCAGGAGAATCACTTGAACCCGGGAGGCAGAGGTTGCAGTGAGTCAAGACCGTGCCACTGCTCTCCAGCCTGTGCAACAAGAGCGAAACTTTGTCTCAAAACAAAAAAACAAAAACACAACAACAATAAAAAAAAATTTTACATTCTCACCAGCAGTGTTTGAAAAATTCTAGTTGATCCATGTTGTCACTCAATATGGCCAGTCTATTTTTTGCCATCCTCATAGGTGTGTAGTTTTATCTTAGTTTGGCTAGAATTTGCTTTTCCTTAATGACTAGTCATATTGAGTACTGTCATATTCTTATTTGCATTTTTTATATATTCTTTAGTGAAGAGCCTCTTCAAGTCTTTTGTGCACCTTTGAAATTGAGTTGTTTTCTTTGTGTTCAGTTTTGGAGTTCTTTGTATATTCTGAATATTACCCAATAAGTGATTTGCAAGTATTTTCTCTCAGTCTATGGCTTGTGCTTTCGTTTTCTCATGAAAAAAGGAAGAATTTTTAATTTTTATAAAGTTGATTTTTTTCAGTTTTTTTCTTGCAAGATTCATGCTTTAGTTACTTACATGGTTACTTGAAAATAAAAAATATTTTCCATGCTTTGAATAGTCCTGTATGTAAGGAAATAAATCTCTAAAGACTGGGCAGGAATGGCAGGTCAGCACAAATAGCAACAAACTTGAGCTAGGTGGAGTGGCAGGGGCCTGTAGTCCCAGTTCCTTGGGAGGCGGAGGCAGGAGAATCACTTGAGCCTAGGGGTTGGAGATTAGCTTGGGCAACATAGCAAGACTCTGTTTCTTAAAAAAAAAAAAAAAAAGAAAAAGCTCTGGGTTCTGGGGAGAGTGATGGTGTGTGGTATCGGATGTTTCTGTGAAACTATAGTTTGTACATCTTCCTTGTTGAAGGTATGCGGAAAAAAATCTCTACTTCACTGTTGCTAGTAGTTATCTCTGATTGTGGAAGAGGAATGTAGTGAAGGAGATGCCATAAGAAATCATTAAGACACATTTGAGCTATACATTTATTTGGGACCGTATACTTTCAACAGGACAGCATGAGTCTTTCTGTAGACCCACTTTCCATTGAAACCGGAAAATGCAGTCATTTGAAGTCTCGAGAAATGGTCGTAAGAGCATATAGCAAATGAAAAGACATTTATTCAAGAAAATCTACTAAAACTTAGTAAGAACATTGAATTACTGTGGTATTGAACCAAGACCCACTTCCTTTTCCTCTTTCCCAGCTCATTGAGATGGAAACTTCATTCCAGACTGGTATAGCCAAGAGTACAAGATTACCTGTTCCTTTATTTCCTAGTTGGAAGGTATCTTTCTCAAAGGACCAGGATATCAAGATTTTTTTTTTTTTAAATCTTACTCTCCAGCGGCCTGTTGATGAGGTCAAGTTCTGGATGAGTGGGGCTGAGAGGCAGGAACTCACTATTTCTTACTCATGGTACAGAGGCTGTACCTGTGTACAGTACCACTGGGAATACTGAAGGCACAGTCACCCATGCCCCAGTTTGTAATCCAGCAGTTCCACACTGGGAGAGGCAAGTTGAGACCTGAGGCTATTACCCCAACTCCACCAAGTGTTTTTGTCCTCTAACTGGGTTGTCATTCAAAGATAAGTGCACCATTGTCCTCCAGCTCCAGAGATAGAGACTTGCCTAGGGGGAGAAGTATGCTGTAAGACAGAGTTCTAAATCTCTTTCTAAAGAAACTAACTTCATTTGCAACAGTGTAGGGAGAAGTTCAGGTCTAAGAGTATCCAAAAACAGGAGGGTGTGGTGAGAGGCAGTTAGGAGGAGATTGGTAGGTGCAGTGGAGATAAATAAACTGTAGAAGGGCTAGTTTGCTAGAGAGAACCAGGGAAATGAAGAGCTGGGAGGAGTCTTTTTGGGTTCAGAACAAATCTCAAACATTGGCCCCTGAAACTATTCCTTTAAAGGAACCCAGATTTGTTTTCATTGACCTGTGAAGCAAAGGATGCTTCAGCACATTGTTGAAAACAGTGGAGTAATCAGCCAGCAATTGGTGATGCCTAACAACTGGATGTGGTCAAAGAAAGAGAAAAAGAGTGCCCTGCCCGAAGCAGTCATTTCATGGTGACTTTGCGACTATCCAAGGCTGTGCCTCCTGAGGAGGAACATGAGGGGCTTCACACAGGGGAGATGGGGAGAAATACACTTCACTAAAACAATCCAGCCAGTGACTAAAGAAATAATAGTAACATACCCCAGAGTGGGGCAATCAAGATCCAGAGTGGCTATAATATATAAAATGGTCAGTTGCCAACAAAAAATTGTGAGATATGCAAAGAACAGGAAAGAATGAGCTATACACCAGAAAAAAAGCAGGGAACAGAAACTGCCTGTGAAAGTGACTTGATTTTGGAATTAACTTCAGAGAGCCATTGTAAATATGTTCAGAGAAATAAATAAAATCACCATTAAATAAGTAAAGCAATGTATGGTGACAATTTTTTATCAAATAGAGAATGTCAATAAAGATACAGAATTATTAAAAAGAACTAAGTGGGATTCTATAATTGAAAAACATTAAAGCTGAAATGAAAAGTTCACTAGAGGGACTGAGTCACAGATTTGTACTGGCAGAAGACAGAATTAATTAATTTAAAGATAGATCAACAGAGATTATGGAGTATGAAGAGAAAAAAATCATGGAGAAAAATCAACACAACCTCATAGAAATGTGGGAAGCGTGAAGTGTACCAGTATACACATAATGGGAGGACCCGGAGAGAACAGAGACAAGAACGGAAAATGGAAGAAGGACTGAACATTTTTCTTTCATTGCCAAATTTATTACCAAGTTTATTGAAAAACGTTAACCTGTATGTCTTGGACTCTCAGTGAACGCCAAGTGAATAAATGCAGAGAGATTCACAGACACATCATAGCACAGTTTAAGGATAAGGAGGAAATCGTGAGAGCAGCAAGATAAAAACATGTCATCACTTACAAGTGAACCCCGATGAAATTAATAACTGCCTTCTTATCAAAAAGAATCGAGGCCAGAATGCAGTGGGATAAGATCAAGGGCTTAAAGGGAAAAAAAACAAACCTGTCAACCAAGAATTCTGTATTCAGGAAATCTATCTTTAAAAAATGAAGGCAAAATAAAAATATTCCCAGATAAACAAAACTCAGAGAATTTGTTGCTAGCAGTCATGCTTTATAATGACACAGGATTTTTTTTTGGCCCCTTTGCGAGGGTCACAGCAGTGGGGCACCCTGTCTACTTGTCCCATATGGGCCAAGTCTGGCTTGTGCACCAGCACAGCCTGCAGCTAGACCAGGGGTGCCCCAGCTAACCTGTGCTATAGCTTGTACCCACATTCAGTGGTTCCCAAGCTCTTATCCCTACACCCAAGAAGAATGGGGAAACACTGACAGTTGAAGAGTGAGGAGGGCAGAGAATAATTTTATTGAATGACGGAACAGTTCTCAGCTGAAAGAGGATGCGGAAGTGGTCCCTCTCTCAGTGTGGCTGAGTCTGAGGCTTTTATGGCTGCAGAATAGAGGAGTGTGTGCTGATTGGTTTCTTAGTATGTAAAGAAAGGCTAAAGCAAAGGCACCACTCAGAGGTGTGCACAGCAGGTTAGAAAACCAATTAGGAAAGAGTAAGTATATGTAAAATAGTTGAAAGGTAGAGATCAATGAGAGAAAAGTGCACCAAATGGGAAGACAAGTTCTCAATCCGGTCCATGGATGTGACTTGTAGCTTGGCTTTTAGGCTTGAAACTTTCTTTGGCTTGGAGGTGGGGTTTCACCAGGCAGGGATGCATCCCTATCTGCCTGGCATTTGACTGCCTCCTGTCACTACCAATAAGAAGTACTAAAGGAAGTTATTTGGACTGAAAGCCAGCGATCCCACATTGTAATTTAAATCCACACACACAAAATTGACAAAAAGCACCACCAGCAAAGGTAATTATATAATTATAAAAGATAGTATAAGTGCATATTTCTTTTCCATTTCTTAATTGATGGGCGCAGTGGTGAAACCCCATCTCTACTAAAAATACAAAAATTAGCCAGGGGTGGTGACGCACGCCTGTGATCCCAGCTACTCAGGAGGCTGAGGCAGGAGAATTGCTTGAACCCGGAAGGCTGAGGTTGTAGTAAGCTGAGATTGTGCCACTGCATTCCACCTGGGCAAGAGAGTGAGAGTCCATCTCAAAAAAAAAAAAAAAAAAAAGCAATTGTGAGCTGGGTGGGGTGGCTGAAACCTGTAATCCTAGTACCTTGGGAAGTTGAGGCAGGTAGATCACCAGAGGCCAGGAGTTTGAGACCAGCCTGGGCAACATAGCAAGACTGTTTCTACAAAAAAAAAAAAAAAAATTTTTAAAAAACTAGTTAGGCACAGCATTGCATACCTGTTGCCCTAGCTACTTGGTAGGCTGAGGTGGGAGGATTGCTTGAGCTCAGGAGTTTGAGGCTGCAGTGAACTATGATTGTACTACTGTACGCTAGCCTGGGTGACAGAGCCAGACCCTGTCTTAAAAAGCAAATGTGTAAACATATATATAATGTCTTTGGGCCCATATGCATTAAAATGCAATATATTTGCCAGTTACAGTGTAAGGGAGATTTGTTGACACAAAACTGTACTTAACTGAGGAAATAACTCTTGATGGTAATTTGAAGCCACAGGAACAAAGAGAACCAGAAACAATAAAGAAGAGCAAACATGCTTTGCTCTTTTTATTCACTCAGCTTTTTAAAAAGTCGTAAAATTATGTAAAGTGATAACTATAACAAGTATTGTTCAGCTTATAACATTTATAGGTGTATATAACAATGATATCACAAAAAGGAGAAAAAGGAAATAGAGCTATATAGGAGTAACATCTTCACATCTCAGTGTGATTAAGTTAGCATAAATCTGAAGCTGAATCTGATAAGATGTACATGGGAAGCCCTAGAGCAACACGAAGGAAAATCAATGACAAATGCTACATTAGGAAATATTGATGTAATGCAAAAAGAAAGCAGTAAAAAAGGAATGGAGAAACAAAAACATGAGATACAGAACAAAAAGTAAATTAGCAGGTCAAAATCTAGTTATATCAATAATGACAATAAATGTAAATGGATCAATCAATCAATTCAGAAGTTAGAATCCAGGTGTGGTAAAGTACAGCTGTAGTCCTAGCTACTCAGGAGACTGAGGTGGGAGGATTGCTTGAGCCCAGTAGTTAGAGCCAGATTGGGTAACACAGCAAGACCCTGTTTACAGACATTAAAAAAAGGCAGAGGCTAGAGATAGACTGGATAAAAAGTATAGAACTCAACTATATGCTCTTGACAGGCGACACACTTCAGATTCAAATATATAGATTGAAAATAAAAGGATGACAAAAGATTTATTATGCAAATCATAACCATAAGAAAGCTGGAGTGGCGATATTAATATCAGGCAAAATAGACTTTAAAACAAAAAAAAGTTACCGAAGCTAAAAAGGGACATTTTATATTGGTAAAAAAATTGCAGTGCATTAAGAAGACATAACAATTGTAAATTGTAAATATCTGCATCTAACAACAAAGCTCCAAAATAGTATGAAGCAAAAACTGATAAAGGGAGAAATAGACAATTTAAAAATAATGGTTGCAGACTTTAATACCCCTCTTTCAGTAAGGAATAGAACAACTAGGCAGATGATCCACAAGGAAATGTAAGACTTGAACAGCATTATAAGTCAACCAGACCAGACAGACATTTATAGAACACTATCTAACAGTAGCAGAATATGAATTTTTCTGTAGTGCAAACAGAATATTCTCTAGGAAACACCATATGCGACACTGTAAAAGAAACCTTATTACATTTAAAAAGAAATAATACAAAGCATGTTTTCAAACCACAATAGAATGAAATTAGCAACCAACAGAAAGAAATTTGGGAAACTTAAAAATATGTAGAAATGGAACATGTTCCTGTAGTAACTAGGGGATGAAAGAAGAAATCAGAAGTAAATTTGGAAAATACTATGAGATTAATGAAAATGAAGAAATAATAAACTAAATTTATGGGTGCAGTTAAGGTAGTGCTTAGAGGAAAATCTGTAGTTATGTCTATTAAAAAAGAATAAAAATTTCAAATTGATACAGCCGTCTACCTTAAGACACTGAAAAAGAAGAGCATACTAAACCTAAAGCAAGCAGAGAAAGGAAATAATAAAGGTTCAAGAAGAAATTAATGAAATAAAAGAAAAACTAGTTAAATCAAAATTAGTTAAATCAGAAGCTGGTATCAACAATTTTGACAAAATGTTTAGCTAGATTGTCTAAGAAAAAAGAAAACACAGATTACTAGAATTAGAAATGAAAGAGGAGACACTGCTACCAATCTTACAGAAGTAAAAAGTAGTGTAAAGGAATAGTAGCAGCTGTATGCCAATAAATTAAATAACTTAGATTAGATTTACAACTTTCTAGAAAGATACAAACTACTGAAATTGACTTAAAAAAAAAGTGTAAATAGACCTATAACAAATAAAGAGATTGAATTATTATTTTTTTTTAAGAAGCTACCTACAAGGTAAAGCAAAGGCCCATATGGTTTAACTAGGGAATTCTGCCAAACATTGAAAGAAAAATTAGTACAGATTCTTCGCCAGCTTTTGCAAGAAATAGACTTAGGTGGGGACAGATGTACCTTCTTACAGCAGTTGGTGTGGGAATGGGTAACCGGAGCATTAGGGAAATAGCAGTAAGTTATTTATCTTCCCCTGTGACTGGAAATTAAGATCCTTGCTTTGAGTGGAAACCTTTTTTAATATATAGTAGCTTCCTGCATTCAATTATCTTGTAACTAGTTTATAAAACTTTTAACTTCCTTAAAAGACATTGTATTGCCTGAGTGAGGGAAACATTGTGAAGGCAGATTATTCATTATTGAATCTGAATTAAAAATACTGAGGTTTTATGTTTATAAGATTATACCAAATACTAGTTGTATTTCTAGGTTCTAATATAATAATGTTAACTTAAAGACATTACTAAATTACTTATATTCAGGTTTTTAGTTAACCTAATTTTTAGTGTGAAGGTCTGTTGCAAGAATAAAGGACCCTTACATGTTCCTTGAATCATTTGGTGTAAACTTAGAGTATAAGCTGGGGCTGAATTGGCTTGTTTTTAAAAATCACTTTTTCCTGGAAACTTACTTGTTTATCATACCTGTCAAATCATTTGTATGCGTCTCACTTGAGTGTTAGAACTTTGAGGTTGGTAGGTCAACTTTTAGCATCTTTTTCCCCTTTCTGTGTATGTATCCATGTGTGTACATGTTTGTGTGTTGTGTTTAATATGAATTGTGATATACGTTTTTACCATTTGGGATATAAATTATGGCTTCCCATGAATGTCCCAGTATGCAGCACTGGTGGTACTCTAAGTTGATGATTCCTCCCTCCCAAGTTTCTAAACGTTTTTGTTAACTATTACAGGAAGTGAGTTCAGACTCCTGTTACTACCAACACACTAGGCAGCCATGTACACATACAAAATGATAATAATAGTGGCTAACATTTGTTGAATACTTGAGTTTTATGAGGCATTGTGGCCAGAGAATTGTTTCATCTAAAACTTAGATTATTTGTAAACATTTTTAATTTACTGATGTTCTTGATTTTGAGCTATGGCAGTACTCAATAAGGGGTAGTTTTGCTTCACAGAGAACATTGGGCAATGTCTGGAGATATTTTTGATTGTCATAACTGGGGAATGCTGCTGGCATTTAGTGAATAGTGGCTAGGGATACTGCTGAATAATGTATAATGCTCAGGATGGTCCCCCCACAAGAAAGAATTACCCAGCCTGAAATGTTAATAGTGCTAAGGATGAGAAACCCTGGCCTGGGGTGATTGTGCATTCATCCTATGAGCCATGATTCTTGCAGGTTTGAGGGAAAATGATGCTTTCTTTTAGTGTTTGCTGAACTATATTTTCATGCTAGTACTTTAGGACGTAAGCTGACAACCAGAATGTCTAGCTCCAGAAAGGCTGCGGTGTTTGCCATCTCAGAGAAAACCTAGAATTATTTTTGGATCACTGCCCTCTATGCCTGACTCAGTCTTCCAGAATGTCTATTTCTATGTGCAATAGTGATTTTATCTAAGAGGCTTCATTGCTCTTTTATGTCCTTGGGTTTTGGTTAGGGCATCCTTATTGCATCCAGTAAGACTCCATCTGAATCCAGGTGAGAAAAGAATTTTAAGTTTTCAAATTTTTTCTCTCTCAGAAGTGTCTGAATTCTTTATTGAAAATTTATTCATTACTGTTCTTACAATTTGATACGTTAGTAGTTTCGTCGAAGGGAGAATGACATTACAAAGCATTTTAAAGTTTTGCTATATTGGAACTCTGTTTTAAGGGAGAAACTTTAACTCATTAGCTCAGCCAATGTCATATGAGGTAAGTAGTTTGGTGAAGTCATGATTCCACTTTAGGTGTGTCTAACATAAAGGCATACTGTGTTAATTTTACTGCCAGATGGATGCAAATAGAATTTAGTTTAAATATACTAAGGAACTAATCTTTTCCTTCATTTCATAAGTTATTAAGGACTCGTATTTTTCTCTTTGCAGCTTTAAGTACTTTATTGCTGTTGCTTATCTTAGTAATTTCTAGCAGGTAAACTTAACCTTTTGAAGATGTTTTAACCTACATTGTTGTAATAATTGGTGAAAATCTGGTGGTACCATTTTTCTCTGAAATAATTTACTTGAGTAACTAATTAATATAATGTTAGGCAAGAGAGTATTTGCTTACATATATTTAGATATGTGTTTCTAATTAGAGAACTTTTGACATGTTACAATTTTTATTTCAGACAGTATACTTCATGAGACTACAGCAGTGATTCTCTAAGTGAGGTTCCCCAGACCAGTGGGATCAGCATCATCTGGGAGCTTGTTAGAAATGCAAATATTCACACCTACTGAGTCAGAAACTCTGGGGTTAGGGCCAAGCAGTCTTATTATTATTATTTTTTTTCTGAGATGGAGGCTTGCTCCGTTGCCCAGGCTGGAGTGCAGTGGCGCCATCTTGGCTCACTGCAAGCTCCGCCTCCCGGGTTCACGCGGTTCTCCTGCCTCAGCCTCCCAAGTAGATGGGACCACAGGCCCCCGCCACCACGCCCGGCTAATTTTTTGCAATTTTAGTAGAGACTGGGTTTCACTGTGTTAGCCAGGATGGTCTCGATCTCCTGACCTCGTGATCCGCCCGCCTCGGCCTCGCAAAGTGCTGGTACTACCGGCGTGAGCCACCTTGCCCGGCCAAGCAGTCTATTTCTAACAGGTCCTCCAGGTGATTCTGAACCTTGCTAATGTTTAGGAACTGCTCTACAGAGAGTGACTTGTTGAAATAAGTTCACTTGGTTTTAATCCAGTATATTTGTTCTTGTTCTCCTTTTGTGCCTACCACATTTTAAACTCTTATTACTTGTGGGAAGATAAACTGTCCAAATTTCTGGCTGAACTCAGATAGCTCACATGAAGCATTTAAAGAAAGACAGTTTGGAAATAATAATTCAAGGGATCAGGATAGGTATTCGTTTAAATAACTATTTTAAAAAAAGCCCTCAAGAGATTTAATTTAAAATCTTGTACTGTGGGAGTATGATCGTTTGATACTAAGGAGCTGCTAAGTTAAACAGATTCCTGAGACATGAAATCAAAGGATTTTTTAAAAGAATTCATATGCTTCTATAGAAACTTTAGAAATGGAGGCTGGTCATGGTGGATCATGCCTATAATCCCAGCACTTTGGGAGGCTAAGGTGGGTGGATCGTTTGAGCCCATGAGTTCCAGACCAGCCTGGGCAACATAGTGAGATGCCGGCTCTATTTTTTTTGTGTGTTTATTTGAGACAGTCTTGCCGGGTCGTCCAGGCTAGAGTACAGTGGCGTGATCTTGGTTCACTGCAACCTCTGCCTCCCAGGTTCAAGCAATTCTTGTGCCTCAGCCTCCCGGGTAGCTGGGATTACAGGCCCGCACCACCATGCCCAGCTTGTTTATTTGTTTTATTTATTTATTTAAGTAGAGATTTTATTTATTTATTTATTTATTTAAGTAGAGATGGGGTTTTGCCGTGTTGGCCAGGCTGGTCTCAAACTCTTGGCCTCAAGTGATCCACCTGCCTCAGCCTCCCAAAGTGCTGGGATTACGGACGCGAGCCACTGTGCCCAGCCTCCGTCTCTATTTTTTAAATGTATTATATAAAAAAGGAAACTTTAAAAATGGGAATTAGGATGATAATATATAAAAAGAGGTAGTATGCTGAATACTGCAATCATTTAAGGAAAAAAAGTCTAAAAATATATTCTAAAAGTTCATAGTATAGTATATATTATATAGAGATGTTCTTTTAAATAGTGGTAGAAAACAATTCCAGATTTGGATACTTATAATAGTACTGTCAGTCTATTTGAGAATTTAACTGTAGTGTAATAAGTATTAATGTTCTAATTAATTATCCATAATGACTCAATTACCATTGAGATGATAGTGTATTGTGTATAATATATAGAAGATACAATCACATTGAATGTATGGAGCTGTGCTATTATCTATAGCTTGCAAATCTTTGGGCCTTCTTAATAATGCACAAGCAGTACATTAATATTGAGATATTTCAACTGGTGACCTTAATTTTTCTCTGTGTAAGTCAAATTTTTTATATGCAGATTTTACTACTAAAGTCTTAACTTGAATCTATCCCTAATTATCTTTCAAGGTAGGTGCTACATATTTTATTCTTGCTGGTAAACTAATTTGTATTTTGTGTCAGTTTAGCTTATTATACATTAGCCTTTCTTAGCGTTGTCATAGATTATAGGGACTAAGTACAGGGACTATTATCTTTAAAGTTTATATTATATTCAACAAGTAAAATTTTTAACAAACTGGACTATTTAGTAATTTTACTAATAAGAATGGTTAAAACCAGCCAGGCACAGGGCTCACGCCTGTAATCCCAGCACTTTGGGAGGCCGACGCAGGTGGATCACCTGAGGTCAGGAGTTCTAGACCAGCCTGGCCAACATGGTGAAACCCTGTCTCTACTAAAAATACAAAAATTAGCTGGGCGTGGCAGGTGCCTGTAATCCCAGCTACTCGGGGGGCCAAGGCAGTAGAATCACTTGAACCTAGGAGGCAGAGGTTGCAGTGAGCAGTGAGACTTCTCAAAAAAAAAAAAAAAAAAAAAGGAATGGTTAAAATCCCAGTTTATACCTGTTTCCCCTGCCCCCCAGAAAATGTCTTATTATAGATTTAGGATATAGATGGCAGAGTAGAGGTAACCTCTTATGGTGTTAATTTGCTATTTTTCACTTTAATCCCAACTTCAGGGCATCTAACCTCATCATAACTCTGGATAGAGGCCAGGAATATATACATTCTGTGTAAAAAAGAATATTCATAAGTTGAATGTATGTTAGTACTTAGTGCTGTTTTTGTGTATGTATAGATAGAGAAGGCAGAGAGAGAGAGAGAGAAGTAACAAAAGACTACAGAGAGAGTAATAATAAGAAAAAGACTATATAGGGCCTAGATTGATCTATATTTGCTCAGAAGTTATATACAGTTTATGTAGTTTCCTACACAGTGTGTTTACTTAGGTTAGTAAGAAAATCAGTCTTTTCAGAGTTTCAACTTAATTTTTATTTAAATTAATTTAAAATTTTAAATGATGCTTCATTTATATGTTATTATACTTCAAAAATCATATAATATTTTATGTAATAATCCAAATTAAAATCTTTGGAAAATAATGGGCTGTTTTTTCATTCTAAAGCTGATACTTGTTAATTATAGAAAACCTGCAAACATCTGAAAAAATATCTGGAAGAAACTGTAAATCCCATGTGGACCTACCACTCAAAAATAATTACAATTAATATTTTGGTTTATTTCTGCCCAGTCTTTTAAAAAATAAATTTTTAAAATTGGCATCACTCATGTCTTTATTAGTTTTTTAACCTATTATAAGCAATAACTTTTCCATATCTTTAGTTTTTAGATAATTTTAATAACTTCATATTTGTGTCATAATTTTAACTTCTTTATATTGTCATACATTTAAGTTACTCTTTTGCTTTAATATTATAAATTTTGTGGTGAACCTTCTTGTTCGTAAATCTATTTATAAAGCTGTAAATCTTTATCTGTTTCTGATTATTTCCTTTTATATTTCTAGAGGGGTAATTACTGAGTCAAGGAATATAAATGTTTTCAAGATTCTTAATGTATATTGCCAAGTAGCCATCCAGAAACACTGATCCAATTTAACATCCACTAGCAGTATGTAAAATGTCTATAAAATAATACCGTTGTTACCAGTTGGTATCATAATTGCATTTTAAAAATATTATTTCATTTGTGAAAAATTGTACTTTGTTCTGTCAAATATTGTCAAAATACTGAAAATGGTATTTTACATTATGGTTTTAAGTGGATTATTTGAACATTTAAAAAATCATACCTGGACTTTATCAATTTAAATTAAAATGTAATTTAGTAGAACATTGTCAACAGCCAGGAGATTTGGAAATATTTGGTCATTGTAATGGTGAGAGGGTCCATTGGGAATCATCATTTGATTAATAGGCTTTCACCTGAACTTTAGGTCTTGCCTCTGATCATTATTTGGATTTTTAGAGTAATTCTCGTTAGTTTTCTGTCGTCTTTTAGTTTTGCCAAATCAACAAAACTTGACAGTTTTATTAAAATAATAATTTATTCAATAATATTATTGAAATAAAACAGCTTTAAAAGCAAGAGAGAATTCATACTGAGAAGTATTTTTCTATAGAAAAATAAATCCTTGCTCATTTATCAGATTTTAGGAATGGCTGTTATAATGTAGGAATGTAAGAGCACGGCTTTGAAATTAGACTTTTTAGTAACTTACTAAGATTATGTCATTTGCTTACAATGTTTATATTGGATAAATTGTCTAACTTCTAGGCCTCAGTTTCCCTATCTATTAAATAAGATTAAAAATAGTTTCTTATAAGGATTGTGAAAGTTAATACATATAAAGTACTTACTTAGCAGATTGCCTAGTAGTTGGTAAATGCTAAATAAATGCTGGTTATAGTTTAGCAGATTTTGATAGACTTACTCATTCAACAAGTATTTACTAACCACTTACAGTGTGCCAGACACTTTGTAGACATTGCTGATACAAAGTGACAATCTCTGATGTAACTTACTCTGCAGTTAGGGACGAGGGAATAGAATTTATCTTGAAAATTAGAATAACCATAAACAAGAATTTAAAAACTTGGGATAAATGACTTCTGCCTTTTGGGGGAGGAGTACTTTGCACTGTTTTGTTTTCTGTATAAGTTTTATTCATATGAAAAGTGATGTGATTAGTATCTGCTTTTTTTCATTTGGGAAACTCAAGCTGCTAGAAAAGAAATGATTTTTATGTGGTAATACATGTTGGAATTAATTTATCTGAGAAGGGAGGAAGGAATTGCTTCGTTGGTAACTAAACAGTAGAGTACGTTTACATTTTAAGGTAAATTGATATAAATAATAATAATTATTATTATTATTATTATTATTTTTGGAGATGGAATCTCGCTTTTATTGCCTAGGCTGGAATGCAATGGCACGATCTCGGCTCACCGCAACCTCTGCCTCCCAGGTTCAAGTAATTCTCCTACCTCAGCCTCCTTAGTCATTGGGATTATAGGCGCCCACCACCACGCCCGGCTAATTTTTTGTTTGTAGTAGAGGTGGGGTTTCGCTATGTTGGCCAGCCTGTTTTCAAACTCCTGACCTCAGGCGATCTACCTGCCTCAGCCTCCCAAAGTGTTGGGATTACAGGTGTGAGCCACTGTGCCCAGCTGATATTATTTTGTTTGCTTAGCTGTTAAAATTGGCCTCCAAAATTAAAGAAAAATATAATGTTTACTTTTAAGAGTAATATTTGTTTTTAAAATTATTTATGAAGTAGTTTTCCATCTCACTAAATCCCCCACTCCCATAAAAACAGAGCTGAAAGAAATCGTACTACTTATTTATGGCTGCATTACCAATTACCCTCAAACCCAGCACTTAAAACAACAGACATTTATTATCTTAAAGTTTCTGTGAGCTCTGAATCTAGGCACAATTTAGTTCTAGCTTAGACTCTAGCTAAGAGTCTCTCACAATCAATCTGTTGCAATCAAGACTGCAGTCAAGGTGTTGGCCTAGGTTTCAGTTATCTCGAAGTTCGACTAGGGAGGAGTCTGCTTTCAAACTCAGTGATTGTTCACAGAATTAATTTCCCTGTGGCCCATTGAAATGAGGGTCTTAGTTTCTTGCTGGCTGTTGGCTGGAGGGCCTCCCTCAATTCTTTGCATCTCCGTGGGGCAGCTCACTGTAGGGCAACTGTTTTTCTTCAGAATAAGCAAGTGGGAGAGAAAAAGAACAAGATGGAAGTTGAGTCTTTATGTAACCTAATCTCAGAAGTGACATCTTATCACTTCTGTTGTATTCTGATCTTAAAACAAGTCAGTAGGTTCATCCTCTACTTAAGGGGAAAGAATTATACAGTGAGGTGAATAGCAGGAATCAGGAATCATTGGGAGCCTTCTTAGAAACTGCCTGCCTGAAGAGCAAAGCAAAACATCTGCATTTTTGCTAAATGTTGAGATATTTCTATGAGCCTTAAATACAAGAGAATGGGGCCAAATCAGAGCAAGACTCTATGAGGGAGTAAGCATGGAGAAACAATGGATTGTCTGACGGACCAGAAAATATGAAAACCCCAAAATAATCTACTTACTAGAAAATACAGTGGGCTGATTTCAGAAAAGCAAGTGGAATTAGAATGGGTACAAGTAATATATTGTAAAGTAGAGGGGGATACATAATCTAGGCATTATGAAGTATCAAAACTATGCAGCCATAGCTCCCTTTAGGGATAAAACCCAAACTAAGAGGAAAATGCTGGAATGCAGTCCAAATTGAGCAGTTCAGGGACAATAGAGATAAAAGAGAAGATTCAGATGAGTGGGAGAGGAGAACACAACCAGAAAAATCTGTGAAAACAAGCTGCTTTTTGAAGACCACACAAAAACAACAGAATGACCATGCCTCCATCTCGAAGTTCAGAAAAACTGATTTCACTTAAAAATTAGTAACAGAAAATATTAGAAGTGAAATCTAAGAGAAAGTTAATATAAAGGAAAAAGAAAAAAAGGAACAAAGTAATATCTTAAAGATCATGAATGCAAGTCAGAAAGACATGCCCCCAAACAAATGGGTACTATTACCTGTTCTTTCAAAACAAGCTAAAAGAAATTAAGAAAATGTTATGAAAGAAAACATAAAAATATAAATAGGAATTTTAAAAACTCGGAAATAAGGTGATAGAATTCGGGAAAGAATAGGAAAAATGTGTACACAAAATTTAGCTGTCTGTGGTGGTGCATGACTATAGTCCTAGCTTATTGGGTGGCTGAGACAGGAGGATTCTTGAGTCCAGGAGTTCAAGGCTGCAGTGAGCCATGATTGTGCCACTGCACTTCAGCTTGGAGACAGATCAAGACTCTATCTCAAAAAAAATACATATATACAGTTTCAGAAATGAGCCTCAATTTAGTGGAAATTCAAGAGTGAATAAAAAAAGCACAGGTAATGTGTAAAGCGATACAAAGTGAAGAAAGGAAATTGTTGTTTTCTTTTTCACCCAGGATCTGTTGTGCCCTTCAAGGAGAGAGAGACCACCGTAAGGCCAATCTGATGCGCCACGGACATCTTTTCTCTCTCTCCCTGTTGCAGAAGTCAAATGGGTGAAGCCAAGTATAACTTAATTATGCAGAGCTGAGGGAAGGAAATTGTTTTTTGGTTGTTGTTGTTAAAAAAAGACTGCTAAAAGATTTAAGAGAAAACAATATTGAAAACAAAGATAATCCAATATATGGATAATACAGGTCCCTGAAGAAAACCATGCCAAGGAAACAGAACAAATTCTAAAAACTATAATAAGACATTCTTGAAATTAAAAAAAATTTGAAACTACACGTTGAAACAGCACACTGTATACCTAAAAATATTTACTCAGAACAATGACAACTGATATAAATGCACATAAAATCAATGAACTTTAAAGCAAAAACAATTTACTGGGCACCGGGCAAAAAGACTGAATAACTGAGAAAGAAAAAAAGTTTGTCATCCGACTTTTAAATGGCACTGCTTTATGCCTGAAGAAAATGGAATAATGTATTTAAGATACTCAAGGAAAGAAAATGTGAGCCAAGGGGTAATGTGTGGATTTCTATATAGCCAAATGAATTTCAAGTGTGAAACCCATGAAGAATCTTATTGATGTGTTAAAAACAAACACACACACACCTCAGGGAATGTTTTCCCTTTGAGCTCTTACTGAGATTTTTCCTAGAGGATTAAGCTTCAAACAAAATTACTAACAAGGTATGGACTTAAGGATTGGTGGCTAAATTTAGATACTTCCTCTGCTCTTAAAGATTCCTGAGTTGCAGACAACTTCATTGGCTCAAATCATTTCAAATCTTATGCTATCAATGTTTATAATTTGGTGATATTCATTAATATAGCAGCCTTGGAAAGGAAGAGTAATAGGCCTCTGCACTTAAAATACTTATTGTATAACCATGACACCTTTTGGGAATGGACACACTGCTTAGTTATATATAGCAGGATTTCTTAATCTCAGCACTATTTATATTTTGGGCTGGAAAATTCTTTGTTGTGAGAGCTGTCCTGTGCATTGTATGATGTGTAGCAGTATCCCTGGTCTCTGTTTACTACATACAGTAGGTTTCATCTCTGTTGTGACAACCAAAAATGTCTCTTCATTGCCAAGTTTACCCTAGAGGGCAAAATCAGTCCTGGTTAAGGAACCACTGCTTTAGAGAAGTGGTAAGTATTGCTGCAAAGAACCTGTTCTGTTGCATTTGATCAGCCATGAAGACCCATCTTCACATTGTAAGAGAATGAAAACCTAGTAAAAGAAATTAATCAGCCAGGATAAGGCCATTACAGATTTGATTATATATTTCATTAAAAAATTTGTACACATGTATACACATATACACTATGTATACATACATATCGTCTGTGAGTAATTATACACTTACTAGATCAATCCTGGAGTTAGACACAGTATGCTAATTTCAAAGTATCATATAAGATATAATAATTTTATTAAGATAATAGTAAAAATATTTTGTTCCATATTTTTATATTTAGTCCTTAATCTTAAATTTTCCAAATTATTTTCAGTATTTTACATGTTAACCTTCTGTACATTTTTAACATACTGAAACATTTTTTAAAAGAAATGTCTTCTTGATTGTAACTTGCACTACTTTTTTTTGTTTTGTTTTTTTAGATGGCGCTTCACTCAGTGTGTCACCCAGGCTGGAGTGCAGTGGCGCAATCTTGGCTCACTGCAACCCCTGTCTCCTGGGCTCAAGTGATTCTCATGCCTTAGCCTCCCGAGTAGCTGGGATTATAGGTGTGCACTACCATGCCTGGCTAATTTTTGTATTTTTCGTAGAGATGGGGTTTCACCATGTTGGCCAGGCTGGTCCTGAGCTCCAGGCCTCCGCTCGGCTCGGCCTCCCAAAGTGCTGGGACTACAGGCGTGAGCCACTGCGCCCGCCCAACTTAGTTGTTGATATATAGGAAAGGCATCTTACCAGTGCTTGTGGTTTATCAGAATATAAGAAAAATACTTACAAGTGTATAAGAAAGGCACATCAAATTTTATCAATTGAGTACTCAGTACTTGCTTTTTATAACTAAACCCTTAAAATATGTTGATTATGTTTTGGAATAAAGGTCAGATTATCAGTGATCATTACCTGCTAGCCTTCCGGTAAGTACCAAGTCTTGCAAGAGTAATGGATGTATTTTCACCAAGATAAGGAATCTCCACTTTATCTGTTATAATTTTTCTTGGAAGTACTTTACTTGGATTGGTTTGAAGGGCTTCACCATAACTCTGCTTTTCAGGCTTTTAAAAATGAAGATGGTTGCTGCTGACTGAATTTCTCAGGGCAGTATTTCACCAACTGCCTGTAAGATATGGATAGGTTTGTGGGTGGGAGTTTCAGGAAGGATTTGTGAATCTGACAAAAGCTGCTTATTGTATCCTATAGATTCACAATGCACATTAACATACTTTAAGTGCTCTTAGCTTAAAGGAACCTGTTTAAACCCATATTTCTCAGAGTTAATTGATATGGAATCCTTTTATGGTACAGTATCTATTAAGATTTTGAAGAACAAATATTTTGTGGGCCAGTTCGGGAAGAACAATTCTAGTACAAGATAAAACTTGCTGTTTCCTCAGTAACTGTTAAATGACCAGTAAAGGGGAGGTGTAAAAAGTATTAATATAAAAGTTACAGAGAATTAAGGGGAAAATTTGAGGATGAAGGAGGGACACTAGTAAGTTTTTTTTTTTTTTTTAAAGAGAGAGTAGATTTAAAAAGATGACATGTGAGAAGGGCTATAAATTGAAATTGTGGAATTGGATTTGGCATATGCTACAAAATTTTATAAAAATAGAATATTCACTAGCAAATGTAGTCTAGAAACAAAGTAGAAAACACAAATGTACAACATTAAGTATCAGAAGAACACATAGCTATAAATATGGAGGAGATTAAAAAAATGAGAAACCTGTAAAGTAAAACTAATACTAATAAATTTAAATATCTGAATCAGGCTGGATATGGTGGCTCATGCCTGTAATCCCAACACATTGGGAGGCCGAGGTGGGCGGACCACCTGAGGTGAGGAGTTAAAAACCAGCCTGGTCAACATGGTGAAACCTCGTCTCTACTAAAAATACAAAAATTAGCTGGGCGTGATGGCGGATGCCTGCAATCCCAGCTACTCAGGAGGCTGAGGCAGGAGAATTGCTTGAACCTGGGAAGTGGAGGTTGCAGTGAGCTGAGATCATGCCATTACACTCCAGCCTTGGCGACAGAGCGAGACTGTCTCAAAAACAAAAATTTGATTCAAAATTTACTCTCTTTAATGTGTTGATGTCATATATACTAACAAGTGGCAGAACTAGGACTTGAACTAAAGTCCTTTTTGTCAACAGTGTCTGCAGGCTCACCTGTTGGGCTCTATTATTTCCCTAATGAAGAGATAGTAAACCTCAGGGAAAAAAACTTAAGCATTGGAAAATGGGCTGGGTGCAGTGGTTCGTGCCTGTAATCCTAGCACTTTGGGAGGCTGAGGCGGGTGGATCACTTGAGCTCAGGTGTTGGAGACCAGCCTGAGCAGCATGGCGAAGCCCTGTCTTTACTAAAAATGCAAACAAATAAATAAATAAACAAATAAACAAATAAATAAAAATTAGCCAGGGGTAGTGTCGCGCACCTGTAATCCCAACTACTGAACTACTGGGGAGGCGGAGGCACGAGAATTGCTTGAACCTGGGAGGCAGAGGTTGCAGTAAGCCAAGATCACGCCACTTTACTCCAGCCTGGATGACAGACCAAGACTCTGTCTCCAAAAAAAAAAAGTGAAAAATGATTCTCATGATTGAAAAAAAAATCCAAAGCTTAGAAAAGGATGGAAAGTAGTCTGATTAATTTTGTAATAAAATCTGACCAAGATTATGTCATAGTTTAATCTAGACCAGCTTTAATTATGACTATCAATAACTAAATATGAAATTAGCTAATTCAGCAGCACTACAATGAAGAATATATCGTAACATGTAGGAGGTTATGTTAGGATTATTGAAAATCAGGTGTGAAAAAATTTATAGTCATCTCAGTAAATGAGGAAAATAAATTGGTAGAGTATTTAATCAGAAAACAAACATTATGCTCAATGGTGAAATGTTAGAGCAGTGGTCCCCAATCTTTTTGGCACCAAGACAGTTTTTCCACAGACTGTGGCAGGGGGATGGTTTCAGGATGATTTAAACACATTACATCACTGGATTCTTATATGGAGCATGCAACCTAAATCTCTTGCATGTACAGTTCACAGTAGAGTTCACACTCCTTTGAGAATCTAACGCCACTGCTGATCTGACAGGAGATGGAGCACAGTTTCGCTGGCTTGCCACTCACCTCCTGCTGTGCAGCCTGGTTCCTAACAGGTCAGTCAGTACCAGTCTGTGACCTGAGAGTTGGGGACCCCTGTGTTACAGTCCTTCCCACTGCAGTTGGAGAGATGATATGATATTCTGCTTTATCTTTTTAAAAGAACATTGCTTTGGAAGACAGTGCATAAGGAAAAAATGTATAAATACTGGAAAGGTTCTATGGTTTGATTTGTCTCCACCAAAACTCATAATAATAGTTTAATCTCCAGTGGGGCAGTGTTGGGAGTTGGGGTTTAGTGGGAAGCATTTGGGTCACAGAGGGTGATTAATAGACTAATGACTTCCCTTGGGGGTTGAGTGAGTTCTGCTCTGGGAATGGATTAGTTCCCAGGAAAGTGGGTTGTTATAAAAGTCAGGACACCCCTCTGATTTTGCCTCTTCACGTCTCTGCTTCTCCCTTTTGACCTTCCACCATGTTTTGGGCTAGCACAAAATCCTGCACCAGAAGCTAAACAGATGCTGGTGTCATGCCCCTGAATTTCCCATCCTGCAGAACCATTGGCTAAATAAACTTTTTTCATTATAAATTACCTGATCTCAGGTGTTCTGTTTTAGCAACATTAAGCAAAGACAAAAGAAGAGAAAATTATCACTACTTTTACGTTAAATAGGAAAGCAAAGAAACAATGGGAAAACTATTGGACCTAATGAGAGACTTCTATAAAGTGGACAGAATCCAAAAATATAAATATGCAGAAAAGTTTTTATTTAATTTTGTTTAGAGTCAGGGCCTCACTGTGTTGGCTGTGCTGCAGCGCAGTGGCAAGATTGTAGCTCACGGTAGCCTCAAACTCCTGAGCTCAATCAATCCTCCCACCTCAGCTTCCTGAGTAGCTGAGACTACAGGCGTGTACTGCTGTATCTGGCTAATTTTTAAATTTTTATTTATTTATTTATTTATTTATTTATTTATTTATTTCTCTATTGTAGAGATGAGGGTCTTGCTATGTGGCCCAGGCTGGTCTCGAACACCTGGCCTCAAGTGATCCTCCTGCCTCAGCCTCCTGAGTCGCTGGAATTATAGACACAAGTCACAATAGCCAGCCAAATATGCAAAACTTAGTACTACTATTTTAAAATATGATACCAGCAATTCCAATTAAAATTAATAGAAAAAAGATCCAACTTATAATAATATCTAAGAATAAACACTGAGAAGCATGTAAGACCTATATAAGAAAAACTTAAATGAAGTTGCGGGTGGTGGCTCATGCCTGTAATCCCAGCACTTTGGGAGGCCGAGGTGGGTGGATCACTTTAGGTCAGGAGTTCGAGACCAGCCTGGTCAACATGGTGAAACCCTGTCTCTACTGAAAATACAAAAGTTAGCTGGGTGTGGTGGTTGGCAACTATAATCCCAGCTACTCGGGAGGCTGAGGCAGGAGAATTGCTTGAACCCGGGAGGTGGAGGTTGCAGTGAGCCGAGGTGGCTCCACTCCACTCCAGCCTTGGCGACAGAGCAAGACTGTCTCATAAAAAAAAAGAAGAAAAAAAACTTAAACAAAACTATGAAACAATGTAAGCTATCACTACATAAATGAAATATGTCTTAATTTTGATTGGGATGGCTTAATATTTTAAATGATGACGAATTTCCTTATATCGACTTGTAAGTTTAAGGTAATTTCAATGGAAATTTCTTAGTGCTTCTGAGTTACATTGCTATTTTCTAGTAGTTAGAAGAGTACCTTCTACATAGTTGACACTGTATGATTTGCTTTTTGAATTAATGAATGAAAATTTATTCCAAAGAAATGGCAGGAAAAATGTGCAAAGATGTATGTACATAGATATTTATGATAGTCTTGTTTGTGTTAGCAGAAACACTAGAAGCAGTCTAAAATGTCCATTAAAGGGTGACTTAGAATGCTGTGCTACTACTACTGAAAAGTAGTGTGAGCTATAAGTACAACACAGTACATAACATGTATGTTAGCATATGAAATGAATATGTATGTGTGTGTAGGTATGGGTTTTGAGTATGACGGAGGAAGGATTAGAACAGTCATCCTCAAACTTCAGCTGCACTTGAGAAAACACAATTTAAACCAAAACAGAAAGCAACAAAAACAAACAAAAAGTGGGGCCTTAGTGTCCAGGCCCCACTCCCAGAAATTCTGATTTCATTGCCCAGAAATAAGGCCTAGGCATTGGAATTTTTTTTTTTTTTTAAGTCTGTAGGTAATTCCAGTGTGCAGTTAGAGTTGAGACATTGGTCTAGAGATATTTGCACTAGGCTGGCAACAGTGACCAGTTCTCAGTGGTGCAAGATAACAACCCACTGCTTCCCCAGCAACTGGTAAAGGACCAGTGGGGGAGAGATCTGAAAAGTAGTCATTTCATGAGGGCATTAGAAAAAAAATGCTAAGAGTAAGGTAAATTCTTACTACCTTTTAACCCATTTATCCCTAGTATTCCATTAGTGGAACGCTAAGCATGTGGGAGTTACTTATATTTTGCTGAAGGACACCGCCAAGGTCTGATTGCAGAAATTCAAAAAATTGCAACCTCTCTCATAAATGGGTTAATTTGCGAAAATTATTGAAGTGACTAAAATAAGGAAATGAAAAATTTATGTTGAAACTTCATATTTGGTTTTGTAAGTGTGCCAAACTTGGTCTTTGGTTTCCATATTTTTCAAGGCAGACTGGTCAATACATGGGATAAAATATTTCAGCTTCAAATAAGATCACCATATAAGTAAACTATGCTTTTTGCTTACTTTATTGAGTCAGAGATTCCTTGTGTATCTGATTATGTGATTGTAAATTATTTGCACCTAGTGATCTTACATGTTAAGGCTACTGAATACTATGTAATAAGTTAAAAAGATTACTAAAAAAAAAATCTTCATGAATATATATAACTTATTATCTATACATTCTTTGAGGCATTAAAACCAGGGAAATGGGACAACTTAGTTATAACTTACAAAATGAAAAATAAATATTTGGAAATTGCCCAATATAACATTTATAAATTGTAACACTGATTCTCTATAATTTTATTTAACAAATACATATTGGGTGCATCTGTGTACTAGACAATTAAGATGACTTTAAAATGTTATGGTCAGGCATAATCCCAGTACTTTGGGAGGCTGAAGCATGAGGATTGCTTGAGCCCAGGAAGTTGAGACCAGCCTGGACAACATAGCGAGATCACATCTCTACAAAACATTTAAAGAAACTAGTCAAGTGTGGTGGCCTGTGCCTGGGTACTAGCTACTGGGGAGGCTGAGGTGGGAGGATCGCTTGAGCCCTGGAGATCAAGGCTGCAGTGAGCTGTGGTTTTGCCAATGCATTCCAGCCTGGGCGACAGAGCAAGACACTGTCTCAAAAAAAAAAAAAGAGTTATATCCCCCCCACCCCCCCGTTCATGTTTTACTTCTTCATTTATTCAGCAAATATATACTATGCTCATTTTGCCTAGCATTATAGATAAAATTTCTGAGTTCGTTTAGGTCAGGTTTTTGAATTCTAACTCTACCCCTTCCTTCCTAGCTTTTTGACCTTGGGCAAGTTACAAGTCTTTCTGTATCTCATTTGCCTCTCTGTAAAATGGGAATAATAATAGAACTGGTTATAGAGCCAGCACTATTATACATATAAATATGTGCACAGAATAGTGCCTAGCTAAGTAAAAATGACTGCCCATTAAATGTTAGAAACTAACATAAAACACAATACCTGTCCTCTAGAAGCTCTCCAGGAGTGTGATATATGAATAGTTCCAATGCAGTGTCATCAGTGCATTTGTTTACTTACTACTACATTTTGAATTATTATGCTTTGTGTCCACCAATCTTCATTTTCTTTTTTATAATCTAGATTAATTTCTACTGATAAATTTTAAAACCCAGTTCAAAATTGTGAGGTGCAGTGGCTCACGCCTATATAATCCTAGCACTTTGGGAAGCCAAGGTGGGTGGATCACTTGAGCTCAGGAGTTCGAGACCAGCCTGGGCAGTTTGGTGAAACCCCATCTCTACAAACATTACAAAAATTAGCTTGGTGTGGTCCCAGCTACTTTCAGGGGGCTGAGGCAGGAAGATCACTTGAGCCCAGGAGGTGGACATTGCACTGAGCTGAGATCGTGCTACTGTACTCCAGCCTGGGCGACAGAGTGAGACCTTGTCTCAGAAAAAGAAAAAATTGTGGAATATTTAGGTTTTGATTAATTCTTTGTAAGATGAGTATCTTTTGTATTTTGTTTGATGGTTTTGTTTGTGATTGTGATATTCTTGACTCATTCTGAGCAAACCACATAGGAAGAAAATATTATTTATATTTAAACTCTTACCTTTCTATAGAGAGCCAGTTTACACACAAATATTACCTAATTCCAACAGTTGTTATTATCCATAATGTTATTCATTTTTTCAGGTGGGGAAATTGTGGATTTAAGAGGTCGTGATTTGCCTAATACCATATAGCTCGTTAAGAAGCTAATACTTGGAGCCTATATCTTTCTGTTATAATAAATTATGAATAAACAGCTGAAATTTGTATTAGACATAAGAAAGGAGAACCTTGTTCTAACCAGAGAATGTTCTATCAGCCTTTCAGATGAAGAAGCCTCTCTTCTTATTTTCTTGCCAGAGTAGAGGTGATAGAAAATAAGGTAAAGGCAGTAAAATATGGAGACAGGAGCACAGAGTGCCCTAAAGTTAAACAAGTTTGAATCCTAATTCTATCACTTAACTAGCTTTGGCCTCAGGTAAATTATTTAACTTCTTCAACCCTCAGTTTTCTACTTACTAAAAGGTTTTAGTAATACCTCGTAGTGTTTAATAATTGGTAACTAGTATCATCATCGTCTTTCATTATGTTAAATGAGAGGATTCGGTTAGGATTGATGTTTTCCGTAAGAAGCACAGAAATCTTTGCCTGTCTTCCTGTGATCAGGGAGAATGATTTTACCTGCTGATTTATGTGGTAGTGAAAGAGCAATGAACTATGATTTAGAAGGCCTAAGTACAATGCCCCTGGGTTAGTGGGAAAAAAAACCTTACACAAGTTATTACAGATTAAGTATCCCTAATCCGAAAAGCTCCAAAATTGGAAACTTTATGAATGCCAATGTGACACTTAAAGGAAATGCTCATTGGAGCATTTTGAATTTTCAGATTAGAGAAACTCAATAGGTAAGCTTAATGCAAACATTCCCAAAAAATGCAAAAACACCCCCCCAAATCCAAAAGAAATTCAAACTCTGAAATAGTTTTGGTCCTCAGCATTTTGGATAAGGAATACTCAACCTGTAGTACTTAGGTCTTATATTTTATCACCTTTAAAATAGAAATACCCTAAAAAAAATCCAGTGAAATAATAGATTTACTAAGTAGGGCAGTGGTCCCCAACCTCTGGGCCATGGACCAGTAGTGGTTTGTGGGAAAATTGTCTTCCGTGAAACCAGTCCCTGCTGTCAGAAACGTTGGGGACTGCTGATGTAGGCTACAGAGAGGGTCATATTTCAAAAAAACCTTTATTTAATGCCCAATATTGAATAGCTCTGTGAAAGAATGCTGTCAATCTCTAAGGGACTGAAAGTTACAATCCTTTATATGCTATTCTGTGATTCATATTTATAAATATAATTTTAACTGTACATATTTTTTCTCTGCAATATATAGTTTTTTTATTTCCAGTTCATCTATCAATGAAAAACAAAGGTAATATGTCCTTTGATCCTTTTCGTTGCTTTAAATAGAGGACAGATCTAGCCCAATGTTAAGAAACCTTAAGAAAACTACATAGAACAGAAGGGGTATGGATTTATCCTTATAAGTATGGGTGACTAGTCTTTAAGCCAAAATTTGAAATACACATTCTGACATAATATGACACTGTGATTTAATATTTGTAATCAGTATTGTCCTATAAAATATGAAAGCTATCACTGTAAATGTGGATGATATTAACAAGGATAGTACTTTTCATATCTTTTATTCTGTGGAACATGTACAAGTTTAGAGAGAGTAGTTGTGTAAGGAAAGGACCTCTTTTGAAAGGGAGAAATGAGTATCGTTATGGAAAATAGTATGGAAGTTCCTCAAAAAATTGAAAATAGAACTACTGTATGATCCAGTGTAGGATATATGTCCAAAAGGAAAGAAATCAGTATGTTGGAGAGGTATCTGCATTTCCATGCTCATTGCAGCATTATTCACAATAGCCAGGATATGGAATTAACAACCTAAGTGTCCATTGGCAGATGAGTGCATGGAGAAAATGTGGTGTGTATACACAGTGTAATATTATTCAGCCATAAAAAGAACAAAATCCTGTCATTTGCAACAGCATGGTTGATCCTGGAGGACGTTAAGTGAAATGAGTCAGGCACAGAAACACAAATACTGCATGAGCTCAATTACATGTGGAACCTATAAAGGTCACACTGATAAAACAAAATAGAATGGTGATTTTCAGAGGCTGGAAGATGTGGAGATGGGGGAGATGTTGGTCAAAGGTTACAAAATTTTAGTTAGTAGAAATAAGTTCCAGAGATCTGTTTCATATCATGCTGACTATAGTTAACTATGTATTGTATACTTGAAAATAACTAAGAGTGTAGATTTTAAGTGCTTTCACCACAAAAAGTGATAAGTATGTGAGTATTGCAAATGTTAATCAGTTCATTTTAGCCATTCCACAATGTATACCTATTTCTTTTCTTTCTTTTTTTCTTTTTTTTTTTTTTAAGACAGGGTCTCCCTCTGTCACTCAGGCTGGAGCACAGTGGCACAATCACAGCTCACTATAGCCTTGACCTCCCAGACTCAAGTCATCCTCCTGCCTCAGCCTCCTGTGTAGTGGGGACTGCAAGCATGCACCAATATGTCTGGGATAATTTTTGTTTATTATTATTATTATTTTCTTTTTGGTAGAGATGGGGTTTCGCTGTGTTGCCCAGGCTGATCTCAAACTCCTGGGCTTAAGTGATCCTCCCGCCTTCGCCTCCCAAAGTGCTGGGATTATAGGCATGAGCCCCTGTACCTGGACAGACGTGTACATACACATATTTCAAAAAATGTTATATACTACAAATGTATATAACATTTGTCGATTAAAAAATAGAAAATATATCACTGCTATAATGCCTTTACTAATCTTATTTTAAAAATATTTAACTACCTAAACCTTTTCTTTAAACCGTAAACTTTTTAAATGAATAGACATAAAACTAGGCTGTTAGTATATATTATCCTAATTAAGCTTCAGAACAATTATATTAAGATAGGGATCCTTATCCTCATTTTACCTGTGTGTCAAAGTCACTTTGAATGGACAAAGCTAGAATTTAAGCAAGATTTAACTGATTCAAAGGTCTTCTCTTGCTTTCCTACCCTGCTTATTAGAATATATTTTCACTCCTTTTGCTTTTCTAATCTGGCAAGCGTTCATAGGGCACATTAAGCATTCATTCATTCGTTTCTATTTGAATTGACAGATAGGATTTTATGTTTTTGTCGTTTACAACATACTGTTTTGAAGTATATGTTCATTGTGGAATGGTTAAACCCAGCTAATTAACAAATGCATTACCTCACATAGTTATCATTTTTATAATATTCAACATTTAAAAATAGAACTTTAGAGACACTATTTGTCTTTGATTCTATGTTACTTTGTATTATAGCGAACATGAGCATTACTATTAATGCTATTAATTGATAAATAAATTGATGCTATTTTTATTAATATTAGCAGCTACTAGTTATTACATGCATAGCAACTCATGCCTACCTCAGTACACAGTCTTCTTTACAACAAATCGATTAGGTAGATATTATATCTGTTTTACAATGAGGATTAGATAAATTATCAAACCTCAAGATCATGTATCTGATAAATGGCAGCATTGGGATTTAGTTCTAAGTTTGATTTCATTATCCATATTTACACTCTTTAAGCATATTCTATGACCCTAATGTATCTTTATTTTATAAAGAAATTGTTAATGATTACTTTTTACATTCATACTTATTTACAAGTATCAGTGAAATGATCTATACTTTGATTAGGAAGTAGACTACAATTTGATTAAGAAGTATTACAGCTCCCTACCCCCTACCCAGGATATGAGAGTTTATAATACTCCCATAGTGAAAAATTTTAAGGAAATTTCTTTTGTATTCCCCAAACTGAAGGTATCTGCCACCCTTTTTCTTTCCCAGCAGTGAGAGATGGAATTCTGAATTCTGAAAAAAATAAATATTACTTAAAGCATTTCAAACTCTGTTCAAGAACTTTGGAAAATAAATTTAAACTTAAACATAATCTTTTATGAGAGTGTGAATAGATGCTCACCTGTCCAAAAGCAGTTTCCTTTTAAGATAATGTATATTAAGTAAATGTACTGAACTGTTCTAACCTAATGTATCAAAAGGACTTTTTCATCCTACAAAGTAATGCACGTCAAAATGTAATCTGTTCATTTGCTCTTAATTGATTCTTCTGACCTGATGTTCAGACAAGCCTGATAATCTATTATATTATTAACTCATCTGACAAGCATTTAATAAGGGCTTTTTATAAAGGTCAAAATAGTGAATAAGTTTATGAGTTCTTTAAATAGGCAGTGTGGATTCAAATCCTGGTTGTTAAACTCACTACCTTAAGCTTCAGTTTCCTTATCTGTAGAATAATGACAACCTGTGATGCCCAGCAGAACATTTCTTCCTTCTTACTCAGATGCCCCTTGGGAGTAGTTGTGTAAGGTTAATTCTTTGTTTGCCTGGTAGAAGACTGTGGTGCATTTTGGATTATATTTTGTCTGTGAGATCTTAGGTTGGTTCTTCAGATGTTAGCCTTCTACTGGGGCAATATTACTTTTTCTGTGTTTATTTGTTGTTGTTGACTTCTAATGTAATTGCATTGTTGTCAAAAGATGTGGTCTGTGTGATTGTAGTTCTTTGGTATTTATTGAGACTTTCATTATGGTCTAGTTTTGGTTAGTTTTATAAATATTCTTCATATGCTTGAGGAGAATGTGTATTCTCTAAATGTATATTAAATTAGCCTTTATAACCATTCTAGTCTTCTGTAGCTTTATTAATTAATTTTTTTGGTCTGCCTGAATTACCAATACATAAAAGAAATGTGTTAATCTCCCACCACAATAGATTTACCAATTCCTCTGTGTTATTCCAGTAACTCTTGCTTCAGTATTTTGCAGCTATTTTACTAGTGCTTACAAGTTTTTCAGAAGTATCATGTATTTCTGGATATTGAACCTTTTATCATTATAATGTGATCCTTCTTAAACCAAGTAATATATTTTTTAAAGCTATTTTGAAGGCTGGGTGTAGTGGCTTATGTCTGTAATCCTAGCACTTTTGGATGCCGAGGTGGGAGGGTTGCTTGAGGCCAGAAGTTGGAAAACAGCCTGGGCAACATAGCAAGCTCCTCTATTAACAAAAAAACCAAACCAAAACAAAACAATTTTGTCTCTTATTAATAGAGCAACTCCCAATTTATGTGATTCAAATGGAAATGATATAACCTTTTCCATTCCTTTAATTGGAACCTTTCTCTATACTTATAAATTAGATGTCCTATAAATAGTGTATTTTTCCATTTTTAAATTATTCAGTTCTATTATCTATGAACTCTAAAGTTTATTAGTACTTTTATTTTTTACAAATAGTGATATATTTGGACTTGCTTTTACTACCTTTAAATGTTTGTTTGTATTTCTTTATATGATGCTTAAAAATACCTGTTTTAGTTTTTTATAGAATCAAAGAATTGTTTCTGTCTCTTTTATGCCTTATGGTTCTGTAACTTTAATTGTTTATGTTTATATTTGTATGATATAGATTCAATGTGTTGTGTTCTTCCAGTTTAAAAAAAAAACTGTTGGAATTTGTATTTGAACTAAATTTAGCAAAAACTGACACCTTTATAATATTAAGCCTTCTAACTCATGAAAATTTTAAATTGTTTATTTGGTTCTCTCAGTACTGTTTTATGATTTTCTTTTTAAGGGTCCTGTACATTGTTCTTTGATTTATTCCTAGATACTTAATTGTATGCTCTTATTTTATGTTTGCTGTTATATGTAGAAATATAACATTGTATCCAGCAATCTTGCTGAACTCCTTTATTAATGGTAATAAATTAGTAAATATGTCTTTAAATTCTTTTGAATTTCTTATTGCGGAATGCTATTGTTCACAAATGTCAATTTTATTTCTTTCATAAAAACTTTATCTTGGCTAGCATTTCTAGGACACTGTTCAACAGAAGTTGTGGTGGCAGGCATCTTTGTGGTGTTTCGTGTTCTAAAAAAACTTCCATCATTTAGATATGATTTTTTGTTTTTTTAAATAATTTCCTTTATCAAATAAGGAAATTCTGTTCCTACTCTGAGAAGAGGTTTTTCTTTGTTTTCTTTTTTATCTATTTATTCGTCAGTGGGCGCTTGGGCTACTTCTTCCTTTTGGCTATTGTGAATAAAGGTGTTATGAACATGACTGTACAAATAATCTTTTGAGTCCTTGTTTTTCATTTATTTAAAGGTATTTACTCACACGTGAAATTGGTGGATTGTATGGTAATTCCATTATTAATTTTTTGAGGAACTGCCATGCTGTTTCCCATAGTGGCTACACCATTTTATATTTCCACCAGCAGTGCACAAGGGTTCCACTTTCTTCACTTTCTTGCCAGCACATTTTCTGTGTGTGTGTGTGTGTGTGTGTGTGTGTGTGTGTTTTTTTTTTTTTTTTTTTGGTAGCAGTCGTAATGGTGTGAAGTAGTAGCTGTGTTTTCTTTTAATTGAAAATAGATACTGAATTTTATCAAATTCTTTTAATGCATCTATTATAATGTGATTTATCTTCCATATTTTTTAATGTGGCAAATTACATTTTTAAAATGTTAAGACAACCTTAAATCCTGGTATACACTCAACTTTTTCATAAAGTTTTATCCCTAATATATCTTCTTGTATTTGATTTGGTAATATTTTGTTTACAGTCTTATAACTGTCTGTCTGTTAATATGTGTGATTTGGCCTTTTCTTTTTCTGAAATGTCCTTGTTAGGTTTTAATATCAGGGTTCTGATGAACTCTTCTCCTTATTTTTGGAAAAGTATATGTAAGATTGTTGATTGATTGATTGATTGATTGAGAAAGGGTCTCATTCTGTCATCCAGGCTGGAGTGCAGTGGCCCAATCATGGCTCACTGCAGTCTGGACCTCCCTGGGCTCAGGTGATCATCCCACCTCAGCCTTCCAAGTAGATGAGACTCACAGGTGTGCATCACTGCGCCCGGCCCAGGTTGTAATTTATTTCTCAACTATCTGCTATAATTCCCACCAGCAAGGAAGTCATCTATGATCTAGTTTTATTTGTGGAACAGTTTGTATTACAGATTGAATTTCTTCAGTAATTATAGCACTAGTCAAATATTATAGTGGCAGCAGAAACTAGAATTACTGTCCCCTCTTTCACTCTTAACATTGGTAATTAGTGCACTTTCCTTTCCACCCCCATCAGTCTCACCAGAAAGTAATCAATTTTATTCGTGTTTTCTGATAAACTACTTTGACTGTGTTGATTCTCTGTATTATATTAATTTTCTATTTCGTTGATTTCTGCATTTGCCTTTCATTCCCTTCTACTTTAAAACCCATTTGACAAGATGGATGCTCATAATTAATTTTCATTCTTGCTTTTTAATATTTTTGTTTTTGGGACTGTACATTTCTGTCTTAAGTACTGCTTTTAGCTTGTTCCCACAAGTTTTGCATGTTCTAGTTTATTATGATTAAGTTAAAATGTTTTTCTACTTTCTACAATATTAGGATTCTTTGTCCTTTGGGTTATTTCAAAATATACTTCTTAATTTCCAAACATGGGAGGATTTCCTAGCATTTCTGTCATTGTTACCTAATTTGTATTGTGATCAGAGAACATAGTATGTATGATCCCGATTGTTTGAAATTTATGACTTAATATATGGTAAATTTTAAAATATATTCTATCCATGCTTAAGTATATGGTGCGTTGTAACGCAGAGTTCAGTGTTTTGTATACAGTATGTCCATTAGTTCAAGTTTGTTAATAATACGGATAAAGCTGTATCCTTGGCCCGGCACGGTGGCTCAAGCCTGTAATCCCAGCACTTTGGGAGGCCGAGGCGAGTGGATCACGAGGTCAGGAGATCGAGATCATCCTGGCTAACATGGTGAAACCCCATCTCTACTAAAAATACAAAAAACTAGCCGGGCGTGGTGGCGGGCGCCTGTAGTCCCAGCTATTCGGAGGCTGAGGCGGGAGAATGGCGTGAACCCGGGAGGTGGAGCTTGCAGTGAGCCGAGATCGTGCCACTGCACTCCAGCCTGGGCGACACAGCGAGACTCCGTCTCAAAAAAAAAAAAAAAAAAAAAAAAAAGCCGTATCCTTACTGGGTTGGTTTGTTTCTTCAATTATTAAGAGAGAGAGGTTTTAAAAATGAAACTATGACAATTATTAATTATGGACTTGTCTTTTTTTTAGTTGTGTCAATTTTGCATTCTATATTTTGGGGCTCTTACTGGGCCAAAGGTGAAATGATGTCTTCCTGGTCAATTGAGTGTTTTTTAAAATTAGTTAAATATAGTATTATAAAATTTGCTTTATCTTTAATAGAGGTTTTTATGTTAAAGTGTGTTATCTAATATTAATATAGCTATATCAGCTAATTTGGTTAATTACATTTTAAAATTTCAACCTTCTGGATAAAAAGCATATACTTGAATTTTTAAAGTGTAATTGGAGGATCTTTTTTTTTAAAATTGTTTAGTCTGTTTATATTTAATATGGCTTGTGATGTATTTGGGTTTCAGTCTTATTTTGGGCCGGGAGCAGTGGCTCACGCCTGTAATCCCAACACTTTGGGAGGCTGAGGCAGTTGGATCACCTGAGGTCAGGAGTTCGAGACCAGCCTGGCCAACATGGTTGAAACCCCATCTCTACTAAAAATTCAAAAATTAGCTGGGTATGGTGGTAGGCGCCTATAATCCCAGTTACTTGGGAGGCTGAGGCCAGAGAATCGCTTGAACCCCGGAAGCAGAGGTTGCAGGGAGCCAAGACCGCACCATTGCACTCAAGCCTGGGCAACAAGAGTGAACCTCTATCTCAAAAAAAAAAAAATCTTATTTTGTATTTTTATCTCTCTGTTTTTTTATAATTTTTTCTCTTTTTTATCTTGTTTGAATTAACTGAGGAATTTTTTCATCTTTATTCTTTTTTATTAATTTATTATTTACACTCACCCTTGACTTACCAATGTCTAACACTTGATAGTTTTATCCCTTTCCCATAAATCGAAAGACCTAATTGAAAGACCTTAGAGTACTTTATACATGTAACTGCCTTTATATAACTATGTGTGTGTGTGTGCGCGTGTGTGTATATATATTATATATATATGTCATAGCATTGTGTATTTCTATTGTCTATATTTAAATCCCAGAGGACAATATATATACATATGTATCAGCAAGATATACTACATATATATATATATTTTCATGACTTTTTATTACATCTCCATAACTCCATTTAGAAACTTAATCTTTTAGTGCAAGTCTGCTGGTTTTTAAAAAAAGGTCATCTCTGTTTTTTAGGAAATATTTTTATTTTTTCTATTCTTGCATTTTTGAAGCAAATGTCTTGTTTTTCCTCTGACTACCTATAATAATTGTTTTCGTCTTTGGTTTTTGATACTCCTATGTTATAAGCAGTTACGAATTTTTAAAAATTTGCCTGGGGTTTTAATCTGTGTTTGATAATTTCAGCATCTGGAGCACTTTTGAGTGTGTTTTTACAGAAGTCCCCTTTATCCGTGGAGGGTGTGTTCCAAGACCTCCAGTAGACACCTGAAACTGCAGGTAGTATAGAACCCAGTTGCCGTCAATCAGAACACGTTTCTATTCATCTTCCACCCATACAGTTAATGCCTTTTCCATCGTAACTAAGCACTTACCACACACTGTGGCCATAATGTTTGCAGTTTGAGGTGCAACAGCAAAACTACCAGTTTATTTTTCCTTCTTCACAATATCAGGGATGGAATATTTGTTCTTTCCATAGAGCTCAGCAACCTCAGCATATGATTTTTCTTATTAATTTTCAAAAATTATTGGAAAATATGAAGAAAACATCTTGCATAAATGACCTACATTGGAATCCTTTGCTCTATCTCTTTATTTCATGGAATTTCTAATGAATTTTGAAGGGATACAGTAATGGAGGCACAGGTAAGTGTATAATTTGCTGAAATAAGACTGGTGAGATTCAGACAAATAGGTCATCATAGAAGTAGTAGACCTGGACTCAGTGTTAGGAAAACTAGTCTTTAGGTCAGGTCTCCGGTAGTTAGGGCTAATTGCAGCACCAGGGATAGCTCCCAGTGTGTTCTTTTTTGTAAGGGTGTTATCCTAATGGTAGAGGGCATTCATCTTGCATACTTTAATTGGTTAAACAACCCTAGCTTCCCTGATGGTAAGATATTTTTCTTTTTCATTTGGCCAGAGCATTCAGTTTTACTGTCTGAGGTCAGAAAACAAAGTGTGGTTATTAAATAATGAATCTCATTTATAAATTATGTGGTAGAACTGACTCTGAAAAATAATTTTCTAATACTCTGTTTACCTAGCTATTATTTTTGTCTTGAATAATTTAGCATGGTGATACTTTATGCCCCCAGCCCCGTCACCTTTCCGGGGCACTTTCCCCACAAGTTTCTTTTTTTCTTCCATTTCACTCTAAAACTTACTATCTTGTAATTTTCCACTCCTGTCCTTTTTTTGGTGTGGAATTTTTATATTCTGCAAGGTTTTTTTTTTTTTTTTTTAACCTGGAAGAGTTCTTAGATTATTCAAGAAATATAAATACATTTTATAATAATTTTAGAAATAAATTCACATATTTATGAAGGGTGGTATTCAGTATGGGAGTGTATTGTATCATTTGCACCCTCCATGTGCCAGTATCAAAGTCCCATCTAGAAAACTGACCCTGTAGGGGATCATTTCTACCCATTGTACAATCACCTCAAGTCTACTCCTGTTCTCATGAGGTTGCTACTTTCTAGCTGATGATACTATGCCATAGGAGGCTCTGGATATCTTATGATAACTCTCTTATATTGTCAGTTTTTTCTTGTGGTACTCTGCTCTGCTTTCTTCCTCCATCTTCCTTTTTTCCCTCCCTATTCCTTTATCCCTTCCTCCTCTTTCATACTTCCCAGTTTATTTCCTTCCTGTCTCTGTGTGTGTGTGTGTGTGTGTGTGCGTGTGCGCGCGCGCGTGTGTGTGTGTGTGTGTGTGTGTGCGTGTGTGTGTTTTTGACAGAGTCTTGCCCTGTCGCCCAGGCTGGAGCGCGGTGGTGAGTGGCGTGATCTCGGCTCACTGCAAGCTCTGCCTCCCGGGTTCATGCTGTTCTTCTGCCTCAGCCTCCCAAGTAGCTGGGACTACAGGCGCCCGCCACCGCGCCCAGCTAATTTTTTTGTATTTTTAGTGGAGACGGGGATTCACCCTGTTAGCCAGGATGGTCTCGATCTCCTGACCTTGTGATCTGCCCGCCTCGGCCTCCCAAAGTTGTGAGCCACGGCGCCTGGCCTCTCTGTTCTTTTCTTTTCCTCCTATCTTGTCTGTTCTTCTCTTCTTTATTTTCTTCTCTTTATATCCCTCCTTTTGCTTTGCCTGCCTTTCCTGCCCACTTCCTGTCCTTTCCATCCTCTTTTTTTCTAAATTAAAGTCTCTTTTCCTATATAACACTACTACTGCCTCAATAAATGACCACATCCTCTCTTTTATTCCTACAAAAGCTGTTTTAAATATTTGTTATTTGTTTAAATTCCCCAGTCTCCACTCCTGTCTACTGTACTCATTTTAGATATCTTTCTAATGTACTGAGAAAATAGAAACTGACATTTAGATTTCTTTTTTTAAACTACTTTGTCTACTACTTAAAAAATGATTCATATCTTAACTAAGTTTTTCTCCTTATTCAGAACTCCGGAGGAATAACTTCTCTATGTTTACTCCTTTTTCCTTGATAGATTTTTTACATATATATTGAATATATTTTGCATATATTCACTTACAAATATTTTAAATAGAATCATACTGTATGATTTTTTCTAATTTTTGCATAGTATCTAAAATATTTTTACATGTTAATACATATTCCTTTACACCACTATTTTTATGGGCCACATGGACTTTTCTAGCATAAAACTTAGTGTAGCAGTTCCCTGTTTATAGTTAGGTTGTTTTTTTTCCTTATAAGCAGTGACGGTTTGATCTTTTTTTGGGCAAATCTTTGAAACTATATATCATCTATAATGATGTCTTTGAATGAATCTTTGAATAACATATTTATTTTATTTTATTTTGGAGATGAAGTATTGCTCTGTTGTCCAGGCTGGAGTGCAGTAGTGCAATCTCAGCTCACTGCAACCTCCATCTCCTGGGTTCAAGCAGTTCCCCTGCCTTAGTCTCTGGAGTAGCTGGGATTACAGGTGCATGCCACCATGCCCAGCTAATTTTTGTGATTTTAGTAAAATGGGGTTTCACCACATTGGCCAGTCTGGTTTGAACTCCTGACCTTAAGTGATCTGCCTGCCTCGGCGTCCCAAAGTGCTGGGATACAGATGGGAACCATTGCGCCTGGCCAATATGTTTATTTTCTTAGTGTTATTTGGTAGGAGAAAGATCTCTGAGATCAAATGATACTCATATTTTTAATGCTTTTATAGAGAATATTGTTAATTTATCCTTCAGAACTGATATAACACTGTATATTTCTACTCTGTTTATGAGTTTCTGGTTACCTAAATCATTGCCAAAACCGGATAATATAATTTTTCAAACACATTTCACATTTTACATTTGTGTTTCTCAAGTGCATCAAATATTACTTTGTTTTAAAAAATCATATCAATCCTTTTGGTAATGACTTAAAGTAGTTTAAGATACATACACATACACACACACACAGTTTTCTAGGTTATTGTTTATCATTTAGCATTGTGTTATATTTTGCCTAAGTTTTTAAATTTTATTTTATTTTATTTTTATTATTTGTTTATTTTTTGACACCGAGCCTCACTCTGTCGTCCAGGCTGGAGTGCAGTGGCGTGATCTCGGCTCACTGCAACCTCTGTCTCTCGGATTCAAGTGATTCATCTGCCTCAGCCTCCTGAATAGCTGAGATTACAGGTGTGCACCACCGCCAGGCCCAGCTAATTTTTAGATTTTTAGTAGAGATGGGGTTTCACCATGTTGGCCAGGCTGGTCTTGAACTCCTGTCCTCAGGTGATTCACCTGCCTCGGACTCCCAAAGTGCTGGGATTACAGTTGTGAGCCACCACGCCAAGCCGTTTTTAAATTTTAATGAGATAAATATCTTAGTCTTTCTTGAAGATAATGACTTCTTATGCTAAGAAGAGCCTTCCTTGCTCTTTAATATTATAAATATATTGATGTATTTTCTTCTTTTAAAATATTTTATATTTAAATTTCTTACTCACCTGGAATTTGCTTAGTATGACATGAGGTTAAAAAAAATAATTTTTTTTGTTTTGCACTAATGATTTATCCCAGAATTAATTATTGAAAATGCTGTTCTTTCTTCATGTGTATATGGAATACTAGCTTTTTATATCAGAGAATTCTCTGTTCTATTGATTCAGCTCTTCATTTTGTTTTAAATATTGTATCTTTTAATATATTTTAAGTTGCCCTTTTTATTGAAAAGTCATCAAGCACATTCTTTTTTAAAATTTTTTTATTTTTTTTATTTATTTTTTATTTTTTATTTTTATTTTTTATTTTGTATTTTTAAGATTTTTTTATTATTATACTTTAAGTTCTAGGGTACATGTGTATAACGTGCAGGTTTGTTACATATGTATATATGTGTCATGTTGGTGTGCTGCACCCATCAACTCGTCAGCACCCATCAACTCGTCATTTACATCAGGTATAACTCCCAATGCAATCCCTTCCCCCTTCCCCTCCCCATGATAGGCCCCGGTGTGTGATGTTCCCCTTCCCGAGTCCAAGTCATCTCATTGTTCAGTTCCCACCTATGAGTGAGAACATGCGGTGTTTGGTTTTCTGTTCTTGCGGTAGTTTGCTGAGAATGATGGTTTCCAGCTGCATCCATGTCCCTACAAAGGACACAAACTCATCCTTTTTTATGGCTGCATAGTATTCCATGGTGTATATGTGCCACATTTTCTTAATCCAGTCTGTCACTGATGGACATTTGGGTTGATTCCAAGTCTTTGCTATTGTGAATAGTGCCGCAATAAACATACGTGTGCATGTGTCTTTATAGCAGCATGATTTACAGTCCTTTGGGTATATACCCAGTAATGGGATGGCTGGGTCATATGGTACTTCTAGTTCTAGATCCTTGAGGAATCGCCATACTGTTTTCCGTAATGGTTGAACTAGTTTACAATCCCATCAACAGTGTAAAAGTGTTCCTATTTCTCCACATCCTCTCCAGCACCTGTTGTTTCCTGACTTTTTAATGATTGCCATTCTAACTGGTGTGAGATGGTATCTCATTGTGGTTTTGATTTGCATTTCTCTGATGGCCAGTGATGATGAGCATTTTTTCACGTGTCTGTTGGCTGTATGAATGTCTTCTTTTGAGAACTGTCTGTTCATAGCCTTTGCCCACTTTTTGATGGGGTTGTTTTTTTCTTGTAAATTTGTTTGAGTTCTTTGTAGGTTCTGGATATTAGCCCTTTGTCAGATGAGTAGATTGCAAACATTTTCTCCCATTCTGTAGGTTGCCTGTTCACTCTGATGATAGTTTCTCTTGCTGTGCAGAAGCTCTTTCGTTTAATTAGATCCCATTTGTCAATTTTGGCTTTTGTTGCCGTTGCGTTTGGTGTTTTAGACATGAAGTCCTTGCCCATGCCTATGTCCTGAATGGTATTACCTAGGTTTTCTTCTAGGGTTTTTATGGTATTAGGTCTAACATTTAAGTCTCTAGTCCATCTTGAATTAATTTTCGTATAAGGAGTGAGGAAAGGATCCAGTTTCAGCTTTCTACTTATGGCTAGCCAATTTTCCCAGCACCATTTATTAAATAGGGAATCCTTTCCCCATTTCTTGTTTCTCTCAGGTTTGTCAAAGATCAGATGGCTGTAGATGTGTGATATTATTTCTGAGGATTCTGTTCTGTTCCATTGGTCTATATCTCTGTTTTGGTACCAGTACCATGCTGTTTTGGTTACTGTAGCCTTGTAGTATAGTTTGAAGTCAGGTAGCGTGATGCCTCCAGCTTTGTTCTTTTGACTTAGGATTGTCTTGGCAATGCAGGCTCTTTTTTGGTTCCTTATGAACTTTAAAGCAATTTTTTCCAATTCTGTGAAGAAACTCATTGGTAGCTTGATGGGGATGGCATTGAATCTATAAATTACCTTGGGCAGTATGGCCATTTTCACGATATTGATTCTTCCTATCCATGAGCATGGTATGTTCTTCCATTTGTTTGTGTCCTCTTTTATTTCTCTGAGCAGTGGTTTGTAGTTCTCCTTGAAGAGGTCCTTTACATCCCTTGTAAGTTGGATTCCTAGGTATTTGATTCTCTTTGAAGCAATTGTATGGAAGTTCATTCATGATTTGGCTCTCTGTTTGTCTGTTACTGGTGTATAAGAATGCTTGTGACTTTTGCACATTAATTTTGTATCCTGAGACTTTGCTGAAGTTGCTTATCAGCTTAAGGAGATTTGGGGCTGAGACATTGGGGTTTTCTAAATACACAATCATGTCATCTGTAAAGAGGGACAATTTGACTTCTTCTTTTCCTAACTGAATACCCTTGATTTCTTTCTCTTGCCTGATTGCCCTAGCCAGAACTTCCAACACTATGTTGAATAGGAGTGGTGAGAGAGGGCATCCCTGTCTTGTGCCAGTTTTCAAAGGGAATTTTTCCAGTTTTTGCCCATTCAGGATGATATTGGCTGTGGGTTTGTCATAAATAGCTCTTATTATTTTGAGATACATTCCATCAATACCGAAAATATTGAGCGTTTTTAGCATGAAGGACTGTTGGATTTTGTCAAAGGCCTTTTCTGCATCTATTGAGATAATCATGTGGTTTTTGTCTTTGGTTCTGTTTATATGCTGGATTACGTTTATTGATTTGCGAATGTTGAACCAGCCTTGCATCCCAGGGATGAAGCCCACTTGATCATGGTGGATAAGCTTTTTGATGTGCTGCTGGATCCGGTTTGCCAGTATTTTATTGAGGATTTTTGCATCGATGTTCATCAGGGATATTGGTCTAAAATTATCTTTTTTTGTTGTGTCTCTGCCAGGCTTTGGTATCAGGATGATGTTGGCCTCATAAAATGAGTTCGGGAGGATTCCCTCTTTTTCTATTGATTGGAATAGTTTCAGAAGGAATGGTACCAGCTCCTCCTTGTACCTCTGGTAGAATTCAGCTGTGAATCCATCTGGTCCTGGAGATTTTGGTTGGTAGGCTATTAATTATTGCCTCAATTTCAGAGCCTGCTATTGGTCTATTCAGGGATTCAGCTTCTTCCTGGTTTAGTCTTGGGAAAGTGTAAGTGTCCAGGAAATTATCTATTTCTTCTAGATTTTCTAGTTTATTTATGTAGAGGTGTTTATAGTATTCTCTGATGGTAGTTTGTATTTCTGTGGGGTCGATGGTGATATCCCCTATCATTTTTTATTGCATCTATTTGATTCTTCTCTCTTTTCTTCTTTATTAGTCTTGCTAGCGGTCTATCAATTTTGTTGATCTTTTCAAAAAACCAACTCCTGGATTCATTGATTTTTTGGATGGTTTTTTGTGTCTCTATCTCCTTCAGTTCTGCTCTGATCTTAGTTATTTCTAGCCTTCTGCTAGCTTTTGAATATGTTTGCTCTTGCTTCTCTAGTTCTTTTAATTGTGATATTAGAGTGTCAATTTTAGATCTTTCCATCTTTCTCTTGTGGGCATTTAGAAGCACATTCTTAAAAAGAAAAATACTCAAATAATGTAAAGGATGAGAAAGTCTCTACTATGAGGCTAACTGCTATTATAGTTTCTTTATTTCATTCAAAAAATACTTGGGACATCTGCAAGCGTATAGCTAATCTTCTTTAGAAATACACCATATACACAGCTGCTCTGTACCCTTTTTTATTATGTGTCACCAAGTACAGATCTAAATGATTTTCTCATTTTTTACAGCTCTATAGTAATCCAACTTAAGAATTTAAAACAATAGTTTATTATTGTTTGAACGTGTTTTTTTTTCTAGTATTTTATTGTCAAAAACTACCATAATATTCCACACCCTTATCCTATTCTTTGTCAACATGCAATATAGGATAAATTTCTCGGAGTGGAATTTATTGGGTAATAGACTGCGACTAGTTACAAACAATGTAAATCAGTCTTGGCTAATTTCAGAAGAAGAGATATTTACAGGAAATCTGGAAAACCAGGAATTAGTCTCTCACCTCCTACTGCCACTGCTTTGAATAACCTATGTATGTTCTTCCCTAAAAATTCAAAATTTCAGGCAGGAGAATCCATCTGGACAAAGCTGTTACATGTTCATGTTTTAGCTGCCTGGAAGTGGAGAGTAGGCTTTTTCCATGCTTTTAGGATTTTTAGTGTAAGCCACACTCTAATGCCCATCACTTAAGCAAGTTCTTCTAATAGTAAGGTACTTGAATGTGGTATATCAACAAACAAGCACTAAAGTTATCATTTTTTGTTTCTTAATATCTGTATTCAACCCTTCTTCTCATACAAATATTTGAAGTAAACAATATAAGAGCTCTTCAATGTGGTAAATTGTAATGGTTCTACTTACACCTGTAAATACTTTATTCATTCTCTAAGGGGAGACAACCCAAAGGTTCATAAGTTACTTCTTCCATCCAGCTTTAAATCCAGGAACTCTTGGTGTTTTCCTCTAGAAATCTCTTTTCTTCAGACTATGATTATATTTTTAACAGTGAAAAATTTAGGTACTCTTCCTAATATATTAACCTGGGTATTAAAATAAAAATATACAAAAAGTAAATTTTAATAAAGTGAAATAAATTCTATTTAAAATTTTATTGTAACTACATAAAAAGCTTTTATGATCTATTTAAAAAGTATTTTATTATTATTATTGTTTGTCTCTCCCCATAAGACTGTTAGCTTCATGGGGATGGCAATATTTGTCTGCTTTGTTTACATAGTATTCTAAGCATATGAAACAATGTCTGGCATATAGTAAGTGCTTAATAAGTATTTGTTGAATGAATTGTGATAGGCTTTAAATCACTTTAATAATTTGTCATGCATTGATTTGAAGGTTTCTTTTTAAATTCAGTTTATTTTTATACTTGCTTTTCCTCAGTGGAAGAACAATACATGGATGAACATGGAACAAATGCATCATTATGTACACTTAATAAATCATGATCCCTTATCTTAAAATCCCAGTTGTCAGTGATGCACATTTTTTTTTGTTGAAATTTATTTATTTTCATCTTGCCCATCAATTTTTCTTACAAAATTTGGGTCAGTGTAATATATAAATCTGTTATATCTTTACAAAGTAGAAATAATGCAAGTATAAAGGAAGAAGTAAAGAGGAAAATAGAATAAACCTGTTATTATAAAAGCGATAGTTGGGAGTCAAAAGATACTATTGAAAGTTGACATGTCAGATGACAAAATAAGAGAATGGGTTAAGGCATTGCAAATGTGTAAGTACCAAGATAATCAATATAACAAAAACACAGACTTTACTAAACACCAAAAGATACAGAAAACAAAATAAAAGAACAAAGCAATACATTACATAAATTACCCCATCACGACTTTAGCTGAAACCCATAAATTTAGTTTTATTTTCTTTTTTTTTCCCCTTGAGACAAGGTCTCAGTTTGTTGCCCAGGCTGGAGTGTGGTAGCACAATGATGTCTCACTGCATCCTCTACTTCCCAGGCTCAAGTGATTTTTCCACGTTAGCCCTCCGAGTAGCTGGGACAACAGGTGTGTGCCACCACACCTGGCTAATTTTTAAATTTTATGTAGAGATGGGGGCCTTGCTATGTTGCCCAGGCAGTCTGTAACTCCTGGGATCAAGCAATTCACCCACCTCAGCCTCCCAAATTGATAGGATTACAGATGTGAGCCTCTGTGCCCAGAAAATTTAATTTTCATACTGAAAATAGACTTACAGTTAATAAAAATAGAAGTAATAAAATTAAATAGATATAATAATGTGGCAGGGTAAACAAAAAATGGAATGAAAATAGAAACAAATGAATCAGTACTTCAAATAATATACCATTTATCTGAAGACACAAAGAACTGTAAAATTCATATTAAATTCTAGGTTTGTTTACTTTAGGATTGAGCAAATGTGCAGTTTTATTGAGAATAATATGAGCCAGCTTTCTCAGTACTAGAGAAAAAAGTTTAAAATATGAAAAGAGATAACTGTGATGTTGAATTGATATTAGAGGTGTTGCTATGATTTTATCCTTTTAGAGATAAAGAAATTTATAAACATGTGTGCATGCATTTGTTTATATTTCTTAGTTTTGTATAATGAAAGGTCCTAGAAGTAAAGATACCTCTTTAAGCAATGAGCACACCTAGTGTCCAGATAATTGGTTTCTAAATAGCATTCATCACTGAAAAGAAGCAGTGTTTCTTGGGGAGGAAGAGGGATTCTAGGGCTGAAGCAGGGAAAATACAAGATAAGCCTGGAATATCTTATTGTGCTGTAAATATAAAGTAAGAAACTGCTAACAAAAATGATAAGGACACGTCAAAAGGATATAGGAGCCAGCTTGAAAGGGATCCCAGTGGCCCAATCTGGGACAACGTCTAAAGGATACAGATGCCAAATCTGGGATAACTTGAGCATTTGACTGAATAACGATAGGAATGTAATATCCATGAAGTAAGAGGAGTCTCTCTGAATCCATGGTAGTATAAATAATGAGTGAATAAATGGGAGAGGATGGAAAGTACTCACTCACAGTAGAATGCCAACTAATAAATGTTGATGGAATAATGGAGTTAGAAAAATTACTTTCACAGTGATTTAGTCAAGAATCAATGGATGCTAAAACTAGTAGGTACAAGGTTGACAAGGAACAGGATTCTTAGACTGAAAGTGTTTATCTGTAAATTAGTGAGTAATTTCTAAAAGGAAAAGGATAACTGCATAGTGTGATAACCTAGCAATCCCAACCTTAACAAAGTAATCAAAGGAAAAGTGCCAACTGTGAGACAAATAGATATGTTGTGCCTCTGAATATATACACTAGGGTAACCATTCACATCTGTAGTATTCCTTCAAAAAATACATTCTCTGTATCTGATTTAATTATAAAGAAATATCAAATAAATCCGAATTGCAGGACATTCTACAAAATAACCGCCCTGTAGTCTTGAAAGGTGTCAAGGTCATGAAAAACAAGGAGAAACAACTTACTTTTAAGTGGTTCACACACAAAATATGTGTGTATTAGGGGGTGCGGGACAAAGAGAGAAAGAGAAAGAATGAGAATAGGATAAGGTAAATGAAGCAACATATAAACAATTGGTGTATCTGGATCTGGATGAAGGATATATGAATTATTTGTATTTGTTGTAACTTTAAAGTATGAATCTGTAACAGTATAAAAGTTGTTTTTAAAGGGTTCAAGCCTACAGAAACTTAGGGGAGGTTTTTAAATTATTTGGAAAATTCTTTTTTCTGGCTCAGTGTAGATACAAGAGTTTTGTTTTATGTGTGGCTTTCCCCCCATCCCCCTCCCCGAGACAGGGTCTCGCTCTGTTGCCAAGGCTGGAGTGCAGTGGCACAGTCACAGCTCACTGCATCCGCAACCTTCTGGGCTTAAGTGATCCTCTTACCTCAACCTTCCCACTAGCTAGGACTACAGGCATGCACCACCACTCTTGGCTAATTTTTTATTTTTTTGTAGAGATAGAGTCTCACTGTGTTGCCCATGTTGGTCTCAAACTCTTGGGCTCAGGTGATTCTTGCCCCTGGCCTCCCAAAGTGTTGGAATTACAGCCATGAGCCTGTGTCTGCTGAAGAGTTTTAATATATGAATTTTAATATATGACATTTGCACAGTATTTTCAGCCACAAAGGCACGTGATAGAGAGAAAATAGTTTTTAAAAAACACCCTTTAAAAAAATGTTCCATATTGTGTGAATTTCTTTTAAAAGTAATTACTTTCTATTTATTGTTAGAATTTCAACTTTATTGTAATGGGTAGATTGTCTTTATTGCCTTGTTTTCTAAATTACCTGCTAGGTGAGATACTGCTCATCATCTCATGTTATCACAGGAAAGTTAGTAAAGTTGGGGCTTTTGAGAAGTAAGGCATATAACTCTTAAGATTGACATCACTTAGAATACTCTTCAGCAAGAGTACTTACATCACCAAGAAACACTGTGTGGTAAAAAAAAGTTTTTTTTTCATGAGTCAGTTCATTATATGATCATAAAAGTCATGAAGTAATTTTGCTGTATGTCAAAAACCTTGTTTACTACATTGAAATCATCTTGTAACACTTTTGGCATGGCTGACTTGCAGCTTCTTTGCTACATTGGTCTGCCTGTGAATGACATAATAAATGATTTTCACAAGTCTAATCTTACCCTGTAATCTTCCCTTCTTTTCCCCTTTCTTCTTTTTCCTTTTCTTTTCCTGCTATCCTCTCCCCTCATTTTCTTTTCCAATTAAAGCACCTGCTTATTCATTGTGGCTTTAAGTAGAATAAACATGTTTTTCTGAAAAGTCTTTTTTTCTAAAAAAATTGTTTGCCTATGAGAACGTATCTTCCATGGTACAGCTTTCCTTTAATGACTCACTAAAAAGTAGTTCTTTGTGAATTTTGTTTTTGAAAGAGAATCTAGTAAATACCATAAGCTCAGACATGTTAGAAACATCTGTACTTGAATTCAGCTATATAGAAACCTCCCACACAGTGTAATTTGCTCTAATCCTTGTTTCTTCAACTCTTAGTAGTGTTTTCTTATCATTTTCCAACAGCATTTGTTTTTTTGCCATATCTTCCATGTATTAATTTAGCCATTTTTATCATGAGAAAATGAAGACATTTTTCTTCAGTGATACAGAAGTTAGCTTCTGAAATGACTCTTGTAAATATTTATCAGTATCCTTGCTTGAGGTAATATTTCGTATTAAACTTTAACAAAGTACTTCAAATTCTGGATACTTAGTTGTAAGCATATTGCAAAGCATCAGGTAACAAAAAGTATAGCATTAACCTAGGACAAGGTTAATCATTGTCGGAGCATGTAAATTTATAGTTTAGATCTTCTTTTAGTAATATAGAAATCTTTTGGCCTTTTTCTTTCATATCTAATTGCATTGTCATTGTTTTTATTTCATAGTATGGTTGACAATAGGTTCAAGTGAGAAGTGTCTACTCTGCCATTTTATTGTTTAGTTTTGTTTGCATTATTCAAACTGGTTTCTTTGGAGGAATCTATTAAATTTAATTGTCCTTTTTGTGAGAGATGGTTTAATTAAAGTTAGATAATACATCTTTAAGTTGACTTAACCTAGACACACAAAGACATTAGTAAAAAGAATATAAAGAATGAGTAAAAGTTCCACTTGTCAAAAGCTAACAAATGAGTGAAGGTTCCTCTCTTATGCGATCCAATTTGTCTGAAATGGGATGAGTAACATATGGAGTGCCTGATACATGAAGTGAGGGAGAGAGGAGGCAGTGTCAATCCATAAATTAAATGTCTTTCCCTATTGGAGTATCTTATGTGTGTGTCGCACTTTGAAGGACATTTCTTCTACAGAGGCAAGTGCTGTGGCTGAAGCTGGCTTGTGAAGTCCTGAGAAGGCCTGTACTGGAAAAAGGAGTTCCATTGGAAATTCTCAGAATTGCACAACAAAGGAGTCATAGGAGAGATCCAAAAGTAGAAGTATTCTGAGATTCTTCATTAATAAATTGTTTTTTTTTTCCAGCGAAGCATGGAGGCTTCATTGTATTAAATTCTCTTTGGCATCCTTTGTTTACCTAATACCATTTTTCTTCTTTGATCTACAGATGAGTTTAATTGTAGTGAAATTTTCAATATTGAACTATCACTGGATTTCCACAATAAAAGTAGAGTCTTGGGTTGTGGTGGTTGTGTTTAATAAGTAAATTAGCTTTACGTGTGTGTGTGTGTATGTAGTCTTTTTTTTTAACTGCAACTTTTATGAAGTTTATCAGAGTTTTACTAGATTACGATTTTCAGCATAACTTCCAGTCTTTTTCTGTAGTTGGCAATATTTTACATAGCAATGGAAATGTCTGTTCTTGGAAAGTTTGAAATAATTGACTACTGGTTTTTTGATGTTAAAAAAAATTTTAAATTGTGAAACATACCATGCGCACACAAAAAAGCTTAATCCATCATCTAACCCCCCACCCCTAAAAAATTTAACCTTACTGATACCTTTGAAGCCTCTCTCTGTAGAATGACAAACTTTAGCTTGTCCTCTAGGTGATAATCATTGTGTTGCTTTTCTTTGTCATTTTACTACATACTTGTCTGTTGCTATAAATGTGTTCATTTTTTTGCATGCTTATGATCTTCATGTAAGTGGAATTATAATGTATTCTTCTGAAATGATTTTTTTTAACTTATCATTTTGTTGTTGATAACTATTTGTATGGGTCCATGTCAATTTGTTAATTTTTACTGCCATGTAGTATTTTATTGCCTCAATATGCCACAGTGTTTTTATCTGTGCTTGCTTTTATGGATGTTTGTGTTGTTTCCAGTTTTTATTTTAGGGTGTATGCCTAAGAGTGGATTTGCTGCATCATAGGATAGTCTTTATTTTCTCCTTTTTTCTATATATTTATATTTGCTATCATTTTTATTTCCCTATGGTAATTTTGAAAGTAATGACCCTGATTTTAATTTTTGTGTTAAGCACTTGAAAAAAATTTAGAAACACAGCTGATAACCTCTTTTTACCTTAATATGAACTGTGAGAATAAACCTTTTGTTCAGTCTTCCTGTACAAGTAACATACAGAGTAGAGCTTTAATTCATACTACTTTTCTTTTCCCATTTATGTGGAAAAGTTCTTGAAAATTCAGATAAGGAGTATTGTTTTCAAATTATTTTAACAGTTTTACATCTTCATATTCTTAATTACCAATCACAATTGCTTTCTCTTGTATATATAATAGTTATTATTGAGACTAATATCTGAGTTTACTTTCTTTGCTTATTATTAGTCATCTGTATTGCTGCTTAACCATTCTGTAATTTTAAAAAAATTTCCAGCTTTACTGAGGTATAATTGACAAATAAAATCATATGATTTTAAGCTGTACAATGTGATAGTTTTGTATACATGTTTTGTGAAATGAAGTTAGTTAACACAGCTGTCAGCTTACCTAGTTACCCTTTTTGTTTTGTGGTGAGAACATTTAAGCAAATTTCAAATAAAGTATACAATTCAGCATTGTTACCTATAATCCCCATCCTGCATATTAGATCCTCTGAACTTATTCATATTGTAGCTGAATGTTTGTACCCATTGACCAACATCTCCCTTTTTCCCCTATCACTTCCTCTCTTAGTAATCACCAAGAGTAATTTTGTTCTGTGTTTCTAACCATTTCTTAATTTTGATTCATCTATCAGACTATTTGTTTGTTTTTGTCCAGAGAGCTATGTGACTTTATTCTTTCTGAGTCTGCATATCTGAAAATGAATTTCTGTTGTCTTAGGTGAGAAACACAATTGGGTAGGAAACTCCTGTGAAATAACCTTTCTTCCCAAACTCTGATATTTGTTCATTATCTTCTGGCAATTAAGTTTGGAGGGAAATCAGATCCTGATTTAAATGTTCTATGTAATTTTTTTTTTTTTTTTTTTGGTGGGGGCAGGATGGTGGTTCTGGTTAGTTCTAAAAATCTTCTCTATTTTTGAAGCTTAAATCCTTGATCAAGATGTGTCTGAGTATTTTTCTATTTTCTTTACGTTTTGCCTGGTGACCCATGTACCCAGACACCCTAGCCCCAGGGAACTTTTTGATGTTTACGTCCTTTCATGCCTTTCAGTTAAAGACATTCTTCTGTTACATCAATGATTTTTGCTTCTGTTTCATTTTTTCTGGTCTCTCCTATAGGACTACCGGTTTTAAAATTTTTTCTTTCTGTGTTTGAGCTTTTATTTATCATACATATCTTTCATTTTTGTCCACTACTTACTTCCATTAGTTTATTTCCTTTCCATATAGAACAGTTTCTTAGGCTTACTTTGTACATTACTGATGTGATCTACACTGTCAAATTTACTCTTTAATGCTCTCTTGTATCTCTCTCTTTTGGAAGTCCTGGCAGAGAAACTTTATTGTTTTTATGGTTTCCAAGCTACTGTACTTGATTTTTTTGCCTAGTGTTTTCATCTTGAAGTTACCACATCAGTGTAGGTCCCTGTCACTGGATGACACCAGTCATTCCATGCTGGTGCTTCTCATAGTTGCTTCACATCCCCTTGGTCTTTGGGCTCATTTTGACAAAGAAGTTACAAGTTGAAGTTTATAAAGGACCTTGCTTTCTTGGAAAACCAACTATTTCAACCCAACTTTCAATAAATCTTTTAAAAAATAGTTGTTACTCTCTGATTCCCCTTTTGAAACACATTGTCACTTTCTGTAGCTCCCCAGGAGCTAAGGGAAATCCAAATTGAACTTGCCTTTTTAAGTGTATCGGCCTACGATCCACCAGACCATATTACTCTCTCAAGATGTGCTTTGCAAGTTGGCCTTGTGGATCCTTGAAGTTGCTTTAAATTTATCAGAATTTATAAAAGTTTTTAACTGAGAAATGATGCTAATATCTCTTCATTTTTCTCTCTAAAGTTTATTGTAATTGGGTTTAAAGGAAGAAGTGAATATGAGTCCTTGCCCTATCATCTTTTTTTTGTAACATTTCAAAAGGTTTTGTTAATATGGAAGTGTTTCTGTCATAGAGTTAATTTTTTTTCCTTTATCCAAGAGTAGTCAAGAGTTTTCTTGATTGGTGGTGGTGGTGGTTGTTACAGTTTTAGTTTCTAAGTATTCTACCAAAATATTTACAGATGATGTTATATAATATCTGAGAATTGCTTTAAAAAAATCTGGGAGAGATTTGGTTGTCAAGATGGGTAACTGTGGTTGTGATAAAACAAGATTGACCGTAAATTGATATCTATTGATAGATACTCTTATGTTAGTTTCTATACTTTTGCATATCGGTTTGGAATTTCGCATAAGAAAAAGTTCTAATTTTACAAGAATTTGATTTCTTCTAAGAAAGAAATTTCTTGAATTGCATTGTGGTTAGAAAATGTGCCCTATACAACATGTAATCTTAAATTTATTGTAGTTTTCTGTGTGAATTGATATATGATCAGTTTTAAAATTTCCATTAAGATTCTAAAAGGAAGTCATTATGTGTCCAATATCATCTTGGTGATGATATTCAAGTCTTCTGTGACCTAATTTATTTTTTTGTCTACTTAATCTGTCAGATATTATAAGAGATATGTTAAATTTCCCCACAGTCACTATAGTAGTGCTCATATTATTTGATGCTGTTTTGAATGGACTCTTTTTCCCCCATTGTATTGGTCACATTTAAACTTTTTCTGGATTACAATATTTCACTAGTTTTGAGTTAAATATGTAATGTACTAGGCAGGTTACTATAGGAGCTCAGCAAATACTTTTTTGAATAATATGTTAACTATTCAAAGTTATGTCATCGATTTTTGAGGAGAAAGAGAAAGAAATGTGCAGTCTAGCATTTGTAGTTTAATGGGTGAATATAGTAGATCTGTTGATGTGTAAACTCAAGGTCATGTTAGAGAATGAAACCAGAACACTTGCACTTTGAAATGTAACTTTGTGTTTTAGCTGTGTTCTCTAGTTGGTTAATACTTTTTAGTTTTTAGAAGTATAACTGAAAAATCAAGAAAACCAACTTTGTGCGTATTTATTGAGAGGGTGCCAAAATCTTTTTGCATCTCATTTGGAAATATTTAATAATGACAGTGAGAACAAGTACTGGCCTTCAAGCCAGGGAAATAAAAATTTCAAAATCATAACAGCCTAAATCATAAATTTCTGGGGATTGGAATTGTGCAAAGAATCTGCTTGGAAGAATACTGTTAGACTATTACAAGGGACCAGAAATGATGTATTTTTAAAACCTAATGAAACTTTGCATTATATAGGGTTTTATGTATATAATAATATATATGGTTTATGATGAGTATATAGCGTTGTCAGTTCACTCCACATCTCTTATGTTCCATTTTGGGTGTTTTGGAAGGGACGAGTTCCTGTTTATAACCTTTCTTTACTAACAATGTTGTTTTATCTCCCGGCTGTTATGAAAAGTGTGTGTGTGTGTGTGTGTGTGTGTGTGTGTGTGTGTGTGTGTTTTGAGACGAAGTCTTTGCCCTATCGCCCAGGCAGCTGGAGTGCAGTGGCGCAATCTTGGCTCACTGCAACCCGGCCTCCCAGGTTCAAACAATTCTTGTACTTCAGCCACCTGAGTATCTGGGATTAGAGGCGTGCGCTACCACGTCTGGCTAATTTTTGTATTTTTTAGTAGAGGTGGCGTTTTGCCATTTTGGCCAGGCTGGCCTCGAACTCTTGGCCTCAAGAGATATGCTTGCCTCATCTCCCAAAGTACTGGGATTACAGGTGTGAGCCACCGCACCCGCCCTGAAAAACATGTAAATTTTAAATCTACTGTACTAAATGATAACTTATGAAGAGCATCCTAAACCTGTTATTTAGTGATAGGATTTTGATTTTAAAATTCTAAATCTTCATTGTTATTTTGATTAGATAACAATTATTTCATAAAGATTATTTATCTGTAGTCTGTTTTAACCGTTCCACAATGAGTTCAAACAATTCTAAAAGATTGTACTATCTAAAATACCTCTATGAATACTATTATCCAAGTGATTTTATGTGACATATATTACCCTTCATTTGCAGAAAAGATACCACATAAATTTTGAGCAGCTGTGTTTCCAGTGTACTGTTTATGTCTACATTTATATATATTTTTTCTTTCTGTGATACCTGCTTTAGCAATTTAAAAAGAATGGACTTGATTCATTTACCTATTTAAGTTCGTTGTGGGTTTATACTAGAGAAGGACTGCCCCCTTTTAATCATCTTTTTGTTCTGTTTTATGTTTTTAGACTGTAAATTCTATCTGCAAGGGACATACTCACAGTCAGGTTGAAATGGGTACACTTGCCTACCATTTTCAGTGCTCAGTTATATCTGTGTGTATGTCTCGGCTTCAGTATGTTTTATCTACAACCATAAAGAAAAATATTGGATTCATTATCTATCAAGCTACCTGCTAGGAAAGAGTTTCTTGCTCAAATTAGGCTTATGTGGGGAACTTGGAAGTAATGGAAAGGGACAGTTTAATTCTTTTCCAGGTTCAAGGATGTGAATTATCGTGCTTTGTAAAGCTGGAAGGGGAAAATGAGGAATGATAATGATTTTTCATGCCATTAATTTTTATATTTATAAAATTATAGCTTCCATTCATCCCTCCTTGAAATTTAAGGTTTAGTACTAAAAATAATACTTCCAGGATAATCTTACATCTTCATTGATGCCCACCTCCCCTACCTCAGCTGTCTTAAAAAAGCAGAGGGTAGGTAGCTGCCGAGCTTTTAAAGTAGCTCCAAATGGACTCAGCACCTGCCTAGATTGGGAATGCTAGAAGGATTGATCTGTAAAATAATCACATGTAGAACTTTTCTTTGGTACATATAAGTTAGTGTATATCAATCTGTTTAACTTCTTACCTGTGAAGTATAGTAACAGCTATGTTAGTGTTGTGTTTGACATGGTTTCGACTAATTGTTTCCCTGTTTTAAAATCACATCTTACTTGGGAATCTTACTATAAACTGGTAGATGATGAGGTATTATGAATTTGAAAATTTAATCCTAGTTAAGATTGATTATACTCAGTAATGGTGGTACAGTGGGGGGATACACTGTCTTATAAATTGGTCAAAATGTATTAGGCATACTACTTTTGGATTGCAGTTTGGATATATTGATGTCTAAAATGAGCATACCTTTCTAATACCTATTAAGAGAAAATATAAAACAAGTGTACGGATTAAGTTTATTACCAAAAAAAAAGAACTGAAAATACCCTAAATGTATTGCTAGAGAACTATTTGAATTCTAATGTATCAATAGGATCAAATACTGTATAGCTGTTACAAAAGAATGAGGTAGTACAGTATGTGTTGGTATATTTAGACCTCTAAAATATATTATTAAATAAAGATATTCTCAGAAAATATAATCAGGTTTGCACATGAGCCTGTTGTTATTGCTGATAAGTGAATTTGTAGAGGTCAGGGGTTAGAGAATCTTCTAATTTTCACATTGGTTTTTGTAATGACCATATATAATTTTTACAAATAAATAAAGGTATTGTTCATCTACATGTAGTTTTCATCTGATATGCTCTATTTTTGTATTGTTACTTGAGTAGTGGTGTGGTCTTTTCTGAAAATATAAAAATACTTTTAGAACCATTGCATTGTGTTTATCTGCAGTTTGTCTTGCTCTAAACTGAAGTTACTGCTCTAATATAAGAGGTTTATGGTATTTTTATTAATTTTTTTAGATTATTGTTTAGAAAAGGAAAACATACATAGTGAGAGTTAAAAATAAGATAATAAATCTATTTTTAAATGTTTGCTGTGCTGTTTTTCTGTTTTAGTTACCTAGAAAAGTACGAGAAAGTTCATCATTTTGGGGAGGATGATGATGAGGTACCACCAGGCAATCCAAAGCCACAGCTTCCTATTGGTGCAATTCCATCTTCCTACAATTACCAGCAACACAGTGTGTCAGGTAAATATCACTGCAAATTAACAGGATATAGGTCTGCAGTTTTGAATTAGGAAAATAGACATCATCCAGTGAGTTAGTCCCTTCCTTTGCACATGAGAACACTTAAGGCCTTAAGGTAATCCAGCTTTCAAAGATTGACATCTAATTGGTATCAGAGCGCTTTCTATCACAGGTTGCTTGAGAATTTTAGTTGCAGGAATTTTTAGGTATAAAACACTTTCAGTTTCAAGTAATGATTTTTCCTTATTGCTCTGACTTATGATCAGTTTATACTAAATAGTCACTAAAATAAGAAGAGGAAGATCCTGTTAGGAATCAGGAGACCAAGAATTTTCTTATAGAGTCTCTTAGATTTTCTAACATTAATGGGATTTCCAGCATCAGAATTCTCAGAAATGTTTCTAATTATTCTATTTTCATGCCCATGGTACCAAGAAGACTTTTTTTCACTTGTCATTCTTGTAATGGTTATAGAGGAATCCACAGCTTGAAAAAAGCTGGACTCAAATTGGATAAAAACCAATCCGAGTGTTGACACTTTCTTGAGTGGAGTAGACAGGGGCTCCAGTTTTCAGTGGCTCTGGAGGTCAGGACTGTGATGACTAGGAAGAGAGGTCTAAGGAGATAGACATCTTTGTTTTTCCACTCACTAACATTTGGCCTAAAAAAAAAAAAAGAGATACTTTTTTTTAAGCTATGTTCTTTATAAAAATTACAATTATTCTAAATATTTATTATTATTACTATTTACTGGTACTAGTTCTGTACTCTTACAGGTTGTCCTTGGATTTATGCTGTCTCATTTGTGGACTATCATCAATATCATCCACTTTTTTTTTTTTTTTTTTGCATTGTCTATTTTCATAGTTTCTTAAAAGTTGAATTTGACTTCGTATTTCTTCCCTAATCAGTAATGACTAAAGAAATAGAATCTTCTTTTAGAATCTGTGATCTCCATTAGAAGAGGCTTCATCTGATGCTTTTGTATAATTGGGGTAGGAGTGAAGCAGGGAGTGCCAACCAAACCTAGCTTTGTTTTTAATGAATAGTTTTTACTGCACAAACCAAGAGTAAAGGAGAATATTTTAAGTCACCTTTAGAAATGCTTGCTAATAGTTTATGCTGATAAGATAAAATGGGGTGACTTGTTAGGTGATACGCTGCTTGCTTCTAAAAAGAGCTAATGACTATTATCTAATTCAAGGATGTTATAAAAGGTATTCCTACATCGAATGAGATGTTGTACTAATGACCTTTAAAGATCATTTTCAACTTACAACTCTGTGTGATCCGTGTATTACAATAACAGCAGAGCTATTAATCCTTGTATCTTAAATAGAGTTTGGTGTCTGCTACTACTGTTCCCAAACAAACACTTTTCTATGTTTGGTCTTGTTTAAAATAGATTTTTCCCCTGAATCTGTTTTTTTTTCCCATTTTCTATTGATCTGCTTTAAGAAGGATCATGTGAAATATTTTTGATATTTCGGAAGCCTATAATGAAAGTTACTGATACAGCTACACAGGTTAAAGGAATGCCAGAATTGCTTAACCTGTTGTTATAACAGCCCCTTTCTGATATGCTATTATATGTCTGATTTGTTTTAAGAGAATCTAAACAGTTATGATTTATATGTAACATGTTTAACAAAGTCAGGATTGGAGATTCATGAAGAGGAAGAAACTGGGAACTGATGGGGAACATCAAATTACAGAATATCTAATTCAAACTGAAAAGGAGTAGAATTTCAGGGCAGCATTTATACTTTATATTTTTCTGGAAAGAGCCATAGCAACATCATGACAGTATTCTAAAAATTGACATGATTATCAACATATGAAGCAAATAAGTCATTAACTCATTTTTCTTTTAATGTATTATTAAGGAAAATAGAGTAAGCCCCGTGTGTGTGTGTGTGTGTGCGTGCGCATGTGTTCTAAAAAAAAAAAACCCACCAAAATGAAATTATCTAATGATAGATTGAGAATATTTAAATAAATTTATTTAGAACTTTGAGAAGATTTGTGTTTATATCTTTGGTCATACAGCCTTATTCCCCTTGTAGCTTTGGATAAATGTATTTATCCAGAGGTACTTTTATGGTTAACATTAAGAAAAGCTGTTCTAAAATATTTTGAGTGGTAGTGTAATAAATTTCAGTGGTTAGTAGTGCTAGAATATAGAACATCGTACACTGATAGAATGTGGACCTGAATTTGCCTTTGAGGATATTGACTACTTTTGGCCAATAACTAAATGGCAAAAAAAAATTATGGATTTTGCTTTAAGCTTTAAGATGCTTCAATATTGGCATCCATACATGGTGGTTTTATCATTCATTTGCATTTCATACTGTTTTTGACATTGCATACCTAATATTTTGGTTTCCTTCTTTCTCTGTTTTTTTTCCTTGGTATTGATTGGGTACAATCATTTCTGCAGAATTATTGGGTGGATTATTATTATTATTATTATGATTTAATCCAACTCAATCATTTTAATAAAGTGAAGCCAAGTACCTGGTCCATATGCATTTTTGGTACTTAAATTTTGGGTTTCATGCAGGAATATATAAAAATTTTTTATTAACTGTATTTGAGTAAAGATTTTCTTTAAGTGTTACATATTCTAACAGACATTTGGACTACAACAATCACTGCCAATGTATATGGACAGAATATATCATAGAATTTCTACAGTGTACATAAACAACATTCCAGGAACAAATCTCCCTTTCTTCTAAACTGAAAACAAAGAGAATTGACTGCCTCAGATTAAATTTGTCAGTAGTGACCCACTTGTATAAACTTTAAATCAAGAATGTTGAAAATATGGATGGGCACGGTGGCTCACACCTGTAATTCTAGCACTTTGAGAGACTCAGGCTGGTGGATCACCTGAGGTCAGGAGTTTGAGACCAGCCTGGCCAACATGGTGAAACCCTGTTTCTACTAAAAATACAAAAATTAGCCGGGTGTGGTGTTGCATGCCTGCAATCCCAACTACTCGGGAGGCTGAGGCAGGAGAATTGCTTGAACCCAGGAGGCAGAGGTGGTAGTGAGCCGAAATCCACAGCACTCCAGTAGCCTGGGCGACACAGTGAAACTCTATCTCAAAAAAAATAATAAACTTCCCACCTCATTCCAGTTATAAAATTATAGCTACTCAACCGTATCTCTTTGAGGGAATGAAAGGAGGATCTTAACATTTTGTAAGCATTTTCTCCTACATAATTATCTTAGGAATCTTTAATTCACCAAATAATTATAATAAATTGGGGCTTTCACTGTTATCTGGACTCCCAAATGAAGTGGACTTTGCTATTAATGTATGCAGTCTCCTATCAAATGAAAGCAAGCACGTCATGCAACTTGAAAAAGATCCTAAAATCATCACTTTACTACTAAATGTTTAAATATAATTAAAGGATATTTCATAATTGTTATGTTTATTTATCTTACTCTAATTGAAGATGTCTTTGACAAAGTCATTCAGGTAAGGATATATTGAATGGAGTATCTGTCATTTTACAGTAGGAAATAGAACAATTCTAAGATCATATTGAAAACACATAAACTTCAGGACTGTGACAGATAAGGAATATGGGTTCCACATTTTTTTCTGTTCAGATTTACCTGAAAGCTATGTGGAATCTAAAAAATATAAATTAATTGTTGCTAAGACTTGGCTTATCATCAATCCAGTTTGCAGTATAGAATATGAAAGTCTGCTCCTATATTCATAGAAGTTTCATTACTTTTTCTCCAGATATTTATTTGATGTTACTTATGAGAAATTTCATTTATAAGGATTATCAAAAATGAACAATATATTCTTATTGTCCAGCTTTAAATGTTGTAAAGAATCTGTGTCATAGCCATTAGTAACTGTGTTGTAGAATTTCTTCATTGTGTTGGAGACACTCCTAGAATAGTTTAGAATTGAAGAGGTGTGTCTCTTCAACTGTCTGCATTTCAAAATGAAATTCTTTACTTACATAATTTTCTTCTGTGGTGTGTTGTGACAGTAGATTTCTACTTGCACCCTACTTAAAGAGATTGTATGTGTGTGTGTGTGTTTTTTTTAACTTTTAAAATATTCAGATATTTCTGAAATATTCTTTCCTTATTGTTGTTAAGAGATAGGTCTCACTCGGTCGCGCAGGCTGAAGTGCGGTAGCTTAACTGTAGCTCACTGGAACCTTGACCTCCTGGACTCAAGCAATCCTCCCAGCTCAGCCTCCCAAACAGCTAGGATTACAGCACACACCACTACAACTAGCAAATTGTTAAATTTTTGGTAGAGACAGCATCTCATTATATTGCCCAGACTGGTCTTGAACTCCTGGCCTTGTGATCTTCCTGCCTCAGCCTCCCAAAGTGTTAGGATTATAGGCATGAGCCACCATGCCCAGCCTGAAATCATCTTAAATGTTTAAATTTTAGTTTTTTGCCTTTTCCCTTAAACTTGTTACAGCTTTATTTGAAACAATGTACTTGTGATATTTGTCTCAGGACATAGTTGCCAAGGTCTAAACTACCCCCGTTAGGATTCAGTTATTTCTAAAAATACAACTTTTTTATGTATGTGAATTATGATTATATAGTATCTTAGTTTCTGTAAGCCCATTTTTTCCCATCTTCAAAGTTTTTTAAATGTTTTAAATTAATTCTCCTGTGGAAAATCTTAGTTGCTTTGGTTTAGGCAAAGATTTCTTAGGACACAAAAGCAGGAACCATAAAAGTAAATATTTATAACTCAGACTTCATCAAAATTAAAATTTCTGTTTAAAGACACTTAAGAAAATGAAAAGATAAGCCACTGACAGGGAGAAATTATGCGCAAAGCAAATATAAAACAAAGGACTCATTTAGAATATTTAGAACTGACAATATTAAGTGCTGTCCAAGATGGAGAGCAATAGGAACTCTGTATATTGCTGATGGAAATGCAAGATGTTACAGCCACTTTGGAAAACAGTGTCACAGTTTCTTACAGAGTTAAGGATACATTTATGTGTGACCCAGTAATCCCACTTCTAGGTATTTATGCAAGAGAAATGAAAAAAATATGTCCCCACAAAATCCTGTCTGTGTTTATAGGGAGATTTATTAGTACTCATCAATAATTGGAAACAATCTAAATGTCCCTCAACTAAGGAATGGATAAACAAACTGCGTTTAAAAAGGTATGGACTACTGATGCACACATCAACGTGGATATGAATCTCAAGAGCACTTTGCTAAATAAAAGAAACGAGACAACAAAAGACTATATTGTGTGATTCCACTTATTTGGCAGTTTGAAATAAAATGATAGGAAAGGAAATTTGTAGTACCTAGTGGTAGGGGATGGAATTGAGCGTGAGAAACTTTTTGTAGTGATAGAAATACTCTGTGTCTTGACTGTGATGATTTAAACTATACATCTGTCAAAACTTAGAACTGTAGAACTAAAATTAGCATGGGTTTTACTCTGTTAATGATATTGCAGTAATTTGGAACAAGTCCTTTGAAATGCAATAGTAAAAAGTGTAGGTTAGTCTGGGTACAGGGCTCATGCATGTAATGCAGCACTTTGGGAGGCCACAGCAGGAGGATTGTGTAAACTCAGTAGATTGAGACCAGCCTGGGCAACATAGGGAGATCTGTCTCTACTAAAAATAAAATTAGTTGGGCATAGTGGCACCTTCCTGTAGTCCTAGCTACTCAGGAGGCTGAGGTGGGAGGGTCACTTGAGCCTGGGAGATTGAGGCTGCAGTGAGCTATGATCACGACATTGCACTCCATCCTGGGCAACAGAGCCAGACATGTCTCAGAAAATAAAAAAAGTGAAGACAGGTCAATTAAAATACTGATTCAAAAATATTTTGGCAATGATGGCGAAATGGTATGTACGTTTTGGTATTTTAATACCTTTTCAATAATGTAATTTTAATAATTAGTAAACCTAAGAAGTTTTGAATGTCTAATCAGTTTATGTTTTATATATATATATAAAATAAAGCTGTGTTCTGTATTAAAGGGATATTCACCATAGAGGTAACTGATCTTTGATATACTTAAGGTATTTTTTTTTTCTGTTAGATTATCTGCGTCAAAGTTATGGGCTGTCTATGGACTTTAATTCGCCAAATGATTATAATAAATTGGTGCTTTCACTGTTATCTGGACTCCCAAATGAAGTGGACTTTGCTATTAATGTATGCACTCTCCTATCAAATGAAAGCAAGCACGTCATGCAACTTGAAAAAGATCCTAAAATCATCACTTTACTACTTGCTAATGCTGGGGTGTTTGATGACAGTAAGTTTTAAGCTGAATGTATTATATAATTATTCTGTAAAAGTTTTTTTTTTGTTTGTTAACATAATAGCATTCTTTATTCTGTCTTTTTATATTAAATGCATTATTTAAGATAATGAATGTTTGGGGGATTTTTAACCTTAAATATTTAAATAGTAATTTTGTCTCAGTGTTTTTGAAGTAAAAGTCCTGGTTTTTAAGTTGGAGTAATATATAGGTTTCCTGAGTTGAGATGATTACTTGCTACAAGATTTTGACAAAGAAAACTAGGATCTGGAAGAAATTGTTTTCTGAAGTCTATTTCTGCTAATGTGTGGCTATAATTTTTAACTAAAATATTTTAGGTCAATGCATTTGAAAATTTGCCTTCTAAATCATCAAAGTAAGACTTATCAAAGGCTTCATATCATTTTTACTTGTAGGATTTGCTAGTTGTGGGTTTTGATAAATCAATTTATTTATCTCTTCTGAAATTATCTCTTATTCAGGCTAGATTACCACACGGATCAAATTACTCAGTTTTCTCTTGCAGTTTAATACAGATGTAGAAATAATATTTTGAAATCTTTCCCTGCTCAGTTTTTCTTTTGTAAAATATCTGTGTTAGCTGAAGTTATTGGTATAAAATTATTTCTTGCTTTCAGACTCTCCCCAATTCCAACCCCATTTTTTGCCAGAAGTATATCCTATTCCAGTGTAAGGTATTGACATACATTGAAAGTATTTTATCTTTTAGGAAATTATATATATAGCACAGTAGCAGAGTCTTTGAGAAAACCTGTTGTAACATTTTATGACTTTTTTGTTTTTATCTTTAAATAGCGAGACAGCAAAATAATTTATTTTTCTTCAATTTGATTTGGGTCAAGTAGTGTTTTATTTGGGATTATCTAGTTAGGATTCTTTGAAATTTGGCACATATTGTATATTGAAAATGATTTTAAAATTAAATAAAAGTGAAAATTAGTTTCTTAACTTGTCCAAAACTATTCTTAGTTACATGGGTGGGGATGGGGGAAGAAAGATGGTTACTTCTCAGTTTTTGTCATAATTTTGAAGATATAAATTTGATGGCTTTTCACATCACTTTTATATTCTTTGATTTCCATTATTTTATTTTGAGCTTCCAAATACAACTTTCAGCATTTAATGTAGAATGGAGTTGAAAATTGTTTCACATTTTTTAGAAACCTTAAAATGAAGCCTTTGAAAAGAATTTATATTCTCAAATCAGAATAATTTTAAGTCTTAACATTTAATCATTGAATAGAATTACATGTAAATAATTTAAGTTGGGTATATGATAGAAGTATTCTTACCAGTTTGGGTGCACTAAGACAAGACCTTCTTTCGACCTAATTTATCTTCATGCATTCTTCAGGCATTTTGTTTAAAAGACTAAATTATTATGTAGTATAATAATGCTAAACAGCATTAATTTAGCAAGTGCCATTTGGGTATAGTTTCTGTCATTCAAAGTCACAGAAAGTTTAGTTCCAGAGTACGTAGGGACTTTATGAAGACCTTATATTTCAAACAATAGTTTTACATGATAAAAATAATTCTCTTTGGAGTTTGAAGGTTATAGATATATTTTATTTGGTTAGACTTTGAGAGGCTTCAATTTGATTTTTAGGGCATGAGATTTTAATTGAGAAAGAAATGTAGATGCCACTTCTTTTAGAAAGTAGAATATTTACGTATTTTGTGTGTTTGAAGAAGTATAATAAAAATTCTATGTGATAAGAAATTTCATTTTTCAATTTTATGTTTCTACCCTGTATTCTTTTCCCAGGGATATTATTTGCTTGGTGGTTTTTTTTTGGGTTTTTTTGTTTGTTTGTTTTTTGGAGTTTTTTTTTTAGAGACAGAATCTTGCTCTGTCCCCCAGGCTGGAATGCAGTGGTGCTATCTTGGCTCACTGCAACCTCCGCCTCCAAGGTTCAAGCAATTTCGTGCCTTAGCCTCCCAAGTAGCTAGGACTACAGGCAAGCACCACCACACCTGCCTAATTTTTATATTTTTAGTAGATACAGGGCCTCATGTTGGCCAGGTGTGTCAAACTCCTGGCCTCAAGTGATCTGCCTGCCTTGGCCTCCCAGAGTGCTGGGATTATAGGTGTGAGCCACCTTGCCTGGCCCCCAGGGAAGTTTTTTATAAGGTTTTTTTTCAGGACAAAGAAAACCTTGTCTGCCTTTGGTGGTGTGTGGGCTTCATTTTGCTGGTTAAGCTGCTACTTATATATAAATTTGGTATTTTATGAAATGCTTTTTGAGGTCACTGTAGTTAATTTGTTTATTCAAAACATTTGTATCTGTTCTTTATATTACTTCCTCATGACCTTAATTTCAGTAGTAAAATCATTAGTGAACATAATTTATGTTTAAAATGTTATTTCTCACCCTTTTAAATATTTTTTAAGATGAAAATTCTTATTCTAGCCAGAGTACTTCACAAACTTTATTTTACTCAATTTTAACTCAATATTAGGTTCATACTTAAAGGGTAATAAGATTGCCCAAGAGTTCATAAATCTCTTATGAGAGAAAACATACCAATTTGCTGTGCTTCTCATAACACATCCAATAAGGAAGCTTAAGGTTTTGTTTTTTTAAAGATTAATGTTCATAACAACTAGTTTTTCTTTTAACAGTTGTCATTGTATAATTTTCTTTTTGTTTTCTAAAACCAGTAGCTTTCATCACGAAATTAATGTGATAGTTGATACAGAATTTACTTAATTTTTAAGGGCAAAAACATATTGTATCACCGCTTAGACATTTGAATCATACTGCTTTATAGTCTGATCCCATATTGACAATTTGAGGTAGCAGCATAAAGGAGAAAAAATAATACAGGATGTAACTATCTATATGCCTTAAGTTTTTTGGTGGGGAAGTAAGGGCCACATGTGGATGAGAGACAGAGTATTATTAAGAAGAAGCTTATGAAAACAGATGGTTTGACTTTTCAAAAGTCATAAAGTCGTTGATAAAGCAACTTTATCGAGAAAGACAAACTTGATGTAGGCCTGAGAATTTTCCTTAAAGGAGATTTATGGGAATTGTGGGAATTATTTCCATGGAGTGCCTTGCTCTCTATGTTTTTTGAATTGTGAATTATGCAAGTATTTCTGAAATTAATATGAAAATTTTAAATGATAGCCTGGAAATCTAATAGCAATAACCTCAATTTGATATTTTAATATTTTTCTTCTGTATAAATGAAAGCCAATGTGGAGTAACTCTTAAGTACTCTTCGCCTCTTTATTGTCTGTATGATTATTATGAAAGAGTCCATATTATTAATTTGTAGGAACACGAATTTTCTTTAAATCTGGAAACAGTGTATTTCAAAAGAAATTATCATGACTATCATTTACTATAAAATAAGTTTTAGTGCACAAGATATATTAAGATGTAGTTTTATTGTGTTTCCAAGCCTACCTATTATTAAATAATTAATTGAAAGAATTGGCCAGGTGCGGTGGCTCACGCCTGTATTCCCAGCACTTTGGGAGGCCGAAACGGGCAGATCACGAGGTCAGGAGATCGAGACCATCCTGGCTAACACGGTGAAACCCCGTCTCTACTAAAAATACAAAACATTAGCTGGGCATTGTGGCATGCACCTGTAGTCCCAACTACTCGGGAGGCTGAGGCAGGAGAATGCTGTGAACCCCGGAGGCAGGGTGAGTGCAGTGAGCCGAGATCGCCCCACTGCACTCTAGCCTGGGCGACAGAGCAAGACTCTGTCTCAAAAAAAAAAAAAAAAAGGAATTTATTGCATTTTATTGAATGTACTATTATTTATTTATTTATTTTTAGCTTTAGGATCCTTTTCCACTGTATTCGGAGAAGAATGGAAAGAGAAGACTGATAGAGACTTTGTTAAGGTAAATCATTTTAATTAAAATGTCGAATCATTGAGTTACATGTAGCTAAGCCAACAATAGGTCAGTGGTTGCTTATTTAATAAACATAATACTACCTATACTTTTATCTTTACCTAATACATATGCCATATGCAACGATTTTAAAGTTGTGATTGAGTTGAGTGAAAAATCTTTTAGAATACCCACGAACAGACATAAAATTTTCATTGATTTCCATGAATAGTAGCTTACAACAATAGCAATAAACAATTGAATGACCCTCTTCTCAACTGGGATTCTGAGGATGGGTTTCAGGAAGTTTTCATTTGTATGTGTGTTCTGAAACTATGCAATTCAGAAAGGAATGAAGGGCCAGACCTGCCATCAAATCCTCAAAAAGAACAGGTCTGAAAGATTAGTAAGTAAATAATAGTAAGTAAGTATAGTAAGTATATAAGTAAGTATAGTAAATAATAGTACATTTTCTAGAGGAAATTTTCTTGACGTATATTTCTGAAACAAAATGTAGTTGTGAATTTCAAGTGAGAAACTACCAAAAGACTTGAGTAAATTGTTTTCTCACTTATACTTGTCTAACTTTGCTGGCTCTCAAGGAAATATAGGATGCTTCTTTTATTTACTGTCTGAGGGTACATTTTTTAGTATTACTATTAATAGAACATACACATTAAACATTATTGTTTAAACACCTTTTCTTTAAAACTCACGAGATGCATTCAAGTATGCTTACTCTTCATTCTTGCTGTGACTTCAGCTAAAATTTCTACATCTATTCACTTTGTTTCTTAAAAGTAGCTCTCTTGGGCTGGGTGTAGTGTCTCACACCTGTAATCCCAGCCCTTTAGGAGGCTGAGGTGGGAAAATTGCTTGAAGCCAGGAGTTCAAGACAAGCCTAAGCAACAAAGCTAGACCCCATCCCTACAAAATATATATATATATATATATATATATATATATATATTTTTTTTTTTTACTTCATTATACAAAAATATTAAATAATTAGCTGAGTGTGGTTGTGTGCACCTGTAGTCCCAGCTACTAGGGAGGTTGAGGTGGGAGGATTGCTTGCTTGAGCCTGGGAATTTGAGGCTGCGGTGAGCTATAATTGTGCCACTGCACTCTAGTCTGGGTGGCAGAGCAAGACCCTGTCTCTAAAATCAACCAATAAATCAATAAAAATAAATAAAAAATAAAATGATACCATGGTGTTTTAGGGAGCTACTTTATTTTTTATTTTCATTTATTTACTAGTGTTTGATTAATCACTTAAATATTAAAAATCAGTTGTAAAAATTTTGATATTGTCCAGACAAAATAGATCAAGTTACAGAACAAAAAAGAGACAAAAAAGGTAATTACATAATGAAAAAAGGGATCAATGCAGCAAAAGGGTGTATGTAACAATCATATATACACTCAACAGTAGAGGACCCAGATATATAAAGCAAATATTAGTAGAGCTAAAAAGAGACAGACCCCAATGCAATTATAGTTGGGGACTTTACCCACTTTCAGCATTGGACAGATCGTCAAGATAGAAAATCAGGAAAGAAACATCAGACTTAATCTGCACTATAGACCAAATGGACTTAACAGACATTTATAGACTATTTTATCTAACAACTGCAGAATATACATTCTTGTCATCAACACATGGAACAGTCTCTGGGATAGATAATATAGTATGCCACAACACAATCTCAACAAATGTTTAAAAATTGAAATAGTATCAAGTGTCTTTTTGTATCACAATGGAATAAAAGTAGAAATCAATAATAAGAGGAACTTTGGAAAATGTACAGATATTAATACAAGAAAATTAACGTGCTCCCGAATGACCATTGGAAGTCAAGGAAGAAGTTAAGAAGGAAATTTAAAATGGAAACACAACATGCCAAAACCTATTGGATACAGCAAAAGCAGTCCTAAGAGGGAATCTTATAGCAATAAATACCTACATCAAAAAAGTTGTAAGATTTCAAATAAACAACCTAATGATACACCTTAAGGAACTGGAAAAGCAAACCAAACCAAACCCAAAATTAATAGAGGAAAGAAATTATAAAGATCAGACCAGAACTAATTTAAATGGAGACTAAAAAGACGAAGGATCAACAAAACAAAAAGTTGTTTTTGGTAAGATACACAAAATTGAGAAACCACTAGCTAGAATAGCTAAGAAAAAAGACAGAAGACTCAAATAAAGTCAGAAACGTAAAAGGAGACATTGCAGCTGATACCACAGAAATATAAATGATCATTAGAGACTATGTTGAAATATTATACTAATGAATTGGAAAACCTAGAAAAAAATGGATAAATACTTGGACACATACAACCCATCAAGATTGAACCAGGAAGAAATGGAAAGCCTCAACAGACCAATAAAGAGTAACAAGATTCAATCAGTAATAAAAAGTTTCTCAACAAAGAAAAGCCCAGGACTGGATGGCTTATGGCTGAATTCTTCCAAACTTACAAAAAAGAACCACCACCAGTCCTTCTCAAACTATTCCAAAAATTTGAAGAGGAGAGAAGTCTCCTTAACTCATTCTTTGAGGCCAATACTACTCTGATATCAAAACCAGGCGAGGACACAACAGAAAAAGAAAACTTTAGGTCACTATCTGTGATGAACATAGATGCAAAAGTCCTCAACAAAATGCTAGCAAACCAAATCCAACAACATATCAAAAAGACAGTGCACCATCATTAAGCTGGATTTATCCCAGGGATATAAGGATGGTTCAACATATGCAAATCAATAGATGTGATACATCACATCAACAGAATGAAGCACGAAGATATGATCATCTCAGTTGTAGATTTGTCATACGTGGCTTTTATTGTTTTGAGGTATATTTCTTCTATGCCTAATTGAAAGTTTTTATCAAGCAGAAATGTTAAATTTTATCAACTACTTTTTTTTTTAAATCTTTTGAGATAATCATTATATCAAATGGGGGAAAAACTGAAAGCTTTTCCTTGATAAACTGAAATAAGATGAGGACACTCACTCTCACCTCTCTCATTCAACGTTGTACTGGAAGTCCTGGCCAAAGCAATCAAGCAAGAGAAAGGAATAAAACTTCAGTACAAGTTGCAGGATACATTTCTTAAAAAAAAAGACATACAAATGGCTAAAATATATATATGAAAAATTGCTCAACATTACTAATCAGGAAAATTTAAGTGAGAACCACAATGGGATATCATCTCACCCCAGTTAGAATGGCTGTTGTCAGAAAGACAGCAAAATAACAAATGCTGGTAATAATGTGGATAAAATGGAACTCATACACTGTTGATGGGAAAGTAAATAGTACAGCCATTATGGAAAACAGTATCCCACTACTGGATATTTATCCAAAGGAGAGGAAATAGTATATCAAAGAGATACTTGTGTCCTCAATGTTCATTGCAGCATTATTCACAATAGGCAAGATATGAAATTGACCAAAGTATCCAGTAACAGGTGAATGAATAAAGTTTTATATATATATACACACACATACATTTTTTATTACGTATATATACACAATGAAATACTATTCAGCCCTAAAAGGAATGAAAATGTGCTATTTGTAGCAACATGGATGGAACTAGAGGTTATTACTTTAAATGAAATAACCCAGACATAGAATGAGAAATACTTCATGTTCTCACTCATATGTGGGAGTCAGACTTGTTGATATTTTGGAGGTAGAGTAGATTGGTGGTTACCAGAGGCTAGGAAGGGTGAGAGGGTAGTGCACAACGAGAGGTTGGTTAATTGGGTACAAATACCTAGTTAGATAGAAAGAATAAATAATAAATTCTAGTATTTTATAGGACAGTAGCATGACTATAGTTATCAATAGTTTATATTTCAAAATACTAAGAAGATTTGAAATGCTCCCAACACAAAGAAATGATAAATATATGAGGTGATGCGTATCCCAAATACCGTTATTTGATTATTACACATTGTATGCATGTATTAAAATATCACAGGTACCCGTAAGTACATACAGTTGTTTTGTGTCCATAAAATTTGTTATTGAGCTATCTTGCAAATTTGTATTAAAGGAGAGTTGTTTTAGGAAATAGTAACTATTAAGTAGATTTTTCTTGTGGCATTTTACCTTTTCTTTATTGCTAGTCTTTAGGTTTAACTAACAAAAACTGCTAATGATAAGCTTCAACTAATCAAAAACTTTATTCTTTAGCAGTCTATTTTAAGTATTATAAATTGTCTTTAATGCATCAAGACTTATTTGACAATTTTGGAGGCCAAGTTAGGAGGATTGGTTGAGCCCAAGAGTTCAAGACTAGCCTGGATAACAGAATGTGACCCCGTTTCTACAAAGAAAAAAATAATTAGTTGGGCATGGTGGTGCATGTTTGTAGTTCCAGCTACTTGGGAGGCTGAGGCAGGAGGATCACTTGAGCTCTGGAGTTAGAGGCTATAGTGAGCTATGATTGTACCACTGCATTCCACCATGAGTAACAGAGTGAGACCCTGTCTTTAAGAGAAAAAAAAAAAAGACTTTCTGGAAACTTTCATGTAGATCAGTATGATTTATTGCACTTTTTGTAGATTTTAGATGTTTAAATAGTTAGAAAATCCTTACAGGCTTGGTTTCTAACTAATATTCCCACTAGGGCGTTTTTCTTTTATAACGGAACTTTTTCTTTACTTAAGAAGAAATAAAATTAAAGAGTTATAGTTAGGCATGTAGCATCAATGGCTTATATAAAAATGATTTTATATTAATATTAGTTGTCATGTAGATTTGTTTTTCTATCATAAACATATTTTTACTTGAATTAAAAGTTAATGTAGACTATATATTAAACACTTTGCATAGTTGTCTTTATCATTTTTCTGTTTACACAGTTTTTTTACAAAACAGTTCCACTGTAAAGTATTTCAACAAATAGGAACGTATAATGTCTCTTCAGAGATGTACACATGAATTTTATTTTAATAATTTTATTTTTATTTAATAAAAACACATGAATTTGAATGAATAGTTAAATAGTGGGAGAAAAGAGAGAGAAAAAAATGTTTTCCTGGTTTTGCAGAAGTTAGTCTTTATTTTATTTTAATTGAGACAATCTTACTCTTATCACCCAGGCTAGAGTCCAGTGGTGCCATTGTAGTTCATTGCAATGTCCTTGGCCCCAGGAATCCTCCTGCCTCAGGATTCCAAGTAGCTAGGATTGCAGACTCCTGCCACCATGCTTGGCTAACTTATTTTTTATTTTTTTGTAGAGATAAGAGTCTTGATATGTTCCTCAAGGTAGTCTCAAACTCCTGTTCTCAAGCAGTCCTCCTGCCTTGGCCTCTCAGAGTGCTGGGATTATAAGCATGAGCCACTCTGTATGCCCCCTTATAGAAGTAATTGATGCATGCTGTGGAAAAGCTAGAATTTATAGCAAAGGGCAAATATTAAAACCATTATTAATCACACCCATTCAGAAATAAACACCATTAATATCCTATATACACCTATCAAGTCTTTTCTATGCATATTATTTAAAGCAAAAGTTTTATTCAGAATTTAATTTGTAACCCATTCTTTTCACTTATTACAATGTTAGATTTTCTTCTCATCCTTAATATTTAGTATTTTAATGGCCACTTCACTCATATTACACATGTTTCATAATTCATGTACATAATCCATATTTTCAGAAATTTAGATTGTTTCCATTTCTTCTTCTTATCAACCTACCTGGGCTGTACATACTCACATCCAGGCCCACAAATATAAAATAATTTTTTTCTTAGGTTAACTCCAAGACAAATTTGCAAGTCAAAGAATATACTAAATCCTTTACAAGAAGTATATCATCTTAACTGAATTTTATGGTAAAGTTACACTTTTCATATTGTTATCCAGAATGAAGTTTGTAACCTAAAATAGCTAGGCCTATTGCTACATAAAATATTGTATAATTAGCTAAAATGTTTATGACATTTATCTGATAATATCTGATAAGAATTATCGGATTAATAGTTTAAGTCACCTTATTTCAGAGAAAAAATACTTGAACTAATTTATTTGGTAAAATATTTTGTACATTAATTCATTTATTTAAAAAATATTCACTGAGTATTTTCTGTGTGCCAATACTTTTCCAGACACTAGGAAAACAAAGTCCCCCCTCTCAGCAAATTTCCATTCTATTATAGGAAAACAGACAATAAAAGTAAACAGTGTTATTTGAGGCTTTTGCAGGTATTATGAAGAAAATAAAGCAGGACAATGTGATAGAGAGTTACAAGATGTGTGAATGTATGGTAACGTTAGATAAGATGGCCAGAAGGGCTTCCCTCAGGAGGTAATATCTGATGATTTTTAGTAGGTTTGAATGATAATAGGTGACCATCACTGCAGAGGAAGAGTCTTTCTGACAGAGGGAATAGCAAATGCAAATGTTCTGAGGTAAGAACAAATTTAGTTTGAGGTATAGAAAGTATGTTTATGTGCAGGACCATGGTAAACAAAAGGAAAAGTAGTAGCAGACAAATGTGCCTGTTTCAGGTGTGAATATGCAGTTAACAGAAAATTTTAATGACAGAAGATATGTTAATCATATTATTATATGTATTAAAACTAAGCTTCATGGATGCATTGACTTTTTAATTTAATACATTATCTTTTTTGGACTCCTATAAGTACTTTTTAAATTATAACACATACTTAATGTATATATATAACAGATACATAAGTATACACTTCAAGATGTGTTTATAAAGTGAATACACCCATGTAATCATTACCCAGATGAAGAATTAGAACATTATCAGCTCCTCTGAAGTACGCCTATTCATTCCCCCTTTCAGTCACTTCTTCATTCACTTCCTTATCTGTTAATCTTTCTTCCTTATTCTACTTCTCTTTTTTCTTTTATTCAATATCATGTTTGTGAAAGTTTCATGCATATCATTGCAAGTATTTGTACTTCATTCATTTCTATTGTATAATGTTACATTGCATGAATATGCAGCAATTTGTCTTTTCTACTGTAAAAAGCAATAAGGATTTAGTTATTTCCAGGTTGGACACAAATAATTTTGCTATGAAGGGTTTTATATATGTATTTTGGTAAATATGTACATGCATTTTTGTTGGGTAATTGACCTAGGAGTGTTAATTGCTAGGTTATAGAGCATGCATATCTGTATTCAGCTTTGGTAGATACTACCAAACATGTTTTCGAAGTAGTTGTACAGTTTTACCTTCTCAACAGTAGTATGTCAGTTCCAGTTCCTCATTGTTGACAGTATTTGGTATTGTCAGTCTCTTTCATTTTAACTGTTACAATGGGTGTGTATTGTTACTGTAGCTTGGTTTTAATTTCCATTTTTTCTTGATTGATGAGAACTGGAATACCTTTGGCAATTTTGATAGCTTCTTTTAGGCAGTGCCTATATTTTGTCCATTTTAAAATAATTATCTTTTTGATTTGTAAGAGTTTTTTTCTATATTTTGGATAAAAGTTCTTTTTAAGATGTTGGAAATGTTTTCTAGCTTGCCTTTTCATTCTTGAATGGTATCTTTTGATGAACGTACATACTTAATTTTAATGTAGTTTAACATCAATTTTTTTTATTGAAGTTGGCCATTTTTTAGTTCTAGTTACAAATTTTTGCCAACCATGAGGTCAAAAACAGAGTATTTTTTTTTTCTGTTTTACTTTTCACACTTAGATCTATAATTTTGATGGTGTCTTTGTGTATGTGGTATAAGCTAGGAGTAAAGATTTGTTTTTTTTCCTCATATGGATACCCAGTTGAACCTACAGTATTTGTTTTAAAAACTGTGTTGCAGTATCACCATTGTCATAAATCCACCAATCATATGTGTATGGATCTTTTTCTGGATTCTTTTTCATTGGTTTATTTGCCCCATTAGGGCTTAAAAGTACCAGATTTTTAGTCAAGAAATTCAAATTCTTCCTACTAAATTTCAGTAAAAATTTGTGTTTTCTAATTAGAGAAAATATTTATTTTCCTCTTTTTGTGTGTAGCTCATTGCTAAAAATGTTATTTTTGTTTTTATACCTCTATGCAATTTAAAACCCCAGAAAGCAAATCTTTTAATCTTATTTTTCTGTCCTCATTCTTTCTTGCATATTTCATCTCCCTTCTGAGCATGTGCTTTTTTCACAGTATAACACATCCTTAGCTAGATCTTTCAATGAAGATATTTTATTGATAAAATTCTGTTTTATAATTGTCTTTATTTTTGTCCATCTTCCACTTATAGAATTGTAGATTATAAGTTATATTTTTCTTGTATTATTGTCATTCTATTGTTTTCTGCCTTTTTTGCTAGGTTATCCTTTTTTTTTTTTTTTTGGGTCAATTTCTGACCTTCTCTTAATTCTGAGCAGCATTTTGGGTAATTTCCTTGGGCTTGTTCCTCAATCATTTTCAGCTGTGTCTAATATGCTACTTGACCTATATGTTAAATTTCTATTTTAGTGATCATGTTTTAATTTCTAGAAATTCTCTCTGTCCTATTTTAGATTTTCCCCTTTGATCTTCTTTTTTATGTTTTTAATAATTTTGAAGATTTAAAAAATATTTTAATAAATTAATTTGAATTATATAAATTAAATATATAATATAGAAACAAAATATATAATACACAAATTAAAAATTAAATACACTTGATTATTCTGATATCTAAAGCTGTTGTGACTAATTTTACTTATTCCATGGTGGAATATTCCCTTCTGTTTTATAATGTTGGTTACGAATTTCAGCAGACCTGTTTTTGTAGGGTTTTTGTAAAGATTGGATTGAAAGTTTTTTCTTCCACTACTCTATTGCAATTGCCAGTCATCTACAGAGAAATACTGGTTTAGAATGACTATATTAATTTATTCATTGATTTTCTGGTGACTCGAGTAGTTACTAAAACCAACTTGATGGAGATTGGGGAGTAGGCCAGTGGTACAAAATTTGGGGCATTATTTTAACCCAAAACTACAGTAGAGAGAGTCAAGCCCTTTTGCCTCCTTTTCTTTGAAGGCATTGGCTCTTCAAAGTTTTCACCATGATACAGAGCTGCATTCCTAATTCCCCTCTTCATAAAGTGACCCAAGGCCCTATGTTCTGTCCTCACTACACTGCATTAAGAGCCAGACCATTTGGTTATAGAATTATATAGTTTTTCTTAACTCCAGAAAATTGGTGATGAAAGTGTAAATTGCACAAAATGTTTAAATAAATATGCAGTCACAATGGGGAGTGGAGGTTATCAGTATAATCGTTAATCACATGAAATCAAGAAAACATAAATGGCTAGGCACGGTGGCTCACGCCTATAATCCCAACACTTTGACTTGGGAGGCCAAGGCGGGCGGATCACTTGAAGTCAGGAGTTTGAGACCAGCCTGGCCAACATGGCAAAAGCCCATCTCTACTAAAAATACAAAAAATTAGCTGGGTGTTGTGGCGGTCACCTGCCATCCCGGCTACTCAGGAGGCTGAGGCAGGAGAATCGCTTGAGCCCAGGAGGCAGAGGTTGCAGTGAGCTGAGATCATGCTACTGCACTCCAGCCTGGGTGACAGAACGAGACTCTGTGTCAAAAAAAAAAAAAAAAGACATTAGAAGAAGACACAAATATAACTGAGGAAGATTAGATGTTTCCTGCAGTTGTATGTATGTGTTTTCATTAATTTCTGCTTTTCATATATCTTTCTATTGCTGCACTTTTTCTAACTTGTTGATTTCCTCTTTGATATATGGGTTATTTAAGTTTTTAATTTTTATAGATATGTGGTAGGTGCATATATTTAGGGATATATAAGATATTTTGAAGCAGGTATACAATGTGTAATAATCACATCAGGGTAAATAGGGTATTCATCACCTCAAACATCATTTCTTTGTGCTATAAACATTGCACTTACACATTTTTAGTTATTTTAAAACATACTATAAATTATTATAGTCACCCTGTTTTGCTATCAGATACTAAATCTTATTCATTCTGTCCAGCTGTGTTTTTGTACCTATTAACCATTCCCACTTTGCTCCAGCCTCTGGTAACCATCATTCTACTCTCCATCTCCATGAGTTCAGTTGTTCTACAATTTCCTGAGATGTGAGTGTTGAAATCATCAACTGTAATTATGAATGTTTATACATCCTTTCAGTTCTGTCAGTTTTTACCTTATGTGTTTTGAACTTCTCTTATTAGTTGCATACACATTTACACTTGTTATATTTTCCTGATGAATTAACTTTTAAAAAACATTATGTATGAAACTTAGCAACAGCTTTCTTATTATGTTGTCATAATATATTTTTCCCATCTTTATAGTTTTTATCTGTGTTTTTATACATAGTGTTTCTTATAGACAACATACAGTTAGCGCTTGTTTTCCTCCTCCCCACAGTCTGCCTTTTCTGCAATTTCTGCCTTTAAGTCAGTGCATTAAGCCCATTTACACTTTAGGAAATTAATGATGTAGTTGAGTTTAGGCTCTCAACTTTTGTTTATCTAAAAATTTTATTTTGCTTTCATGTGTCAAGGATATTTGTGATGATTATAAAACTGTAGGTTTTAGGATTTTGCCTGAGCACTTTAAAGATAGCATTGTTGTCGACAAGAAATCAACTTTGTTCTTATTGCTCTTGTATAGGTATTGTAGTCTCTCACTGCTTTTAATATGTTCTCTTTATTACTGATATTTAATTTCATTACGATATGCCTTGCAGTTTTCATTGCTTATTTTACTTGGGGTTAATTTAGTTTCTTGGATCCAGGTTTGGTATCTTACATAAAATTTGCAGAGTTTTTCACAATCATTTCTTCAAATATTTTTCTTTCCCCTCTGGTTTTTTTGTTTGTTTGTTTTAGAGACAGGGTCTTGCTTCGCTGCCTAGGCTGGAGTGCAGTGGTACAATCATAGCTCATTGCAACCTTGAACACGTGGGCTCAAGTGATCCTCCTGCCTCAGCCTGCCAAGTAGCTGGGTCTATAGGCATCCACCACCACACCCAGACCCCTCTTCTTTTCCTGGTACTACATTTACAATCTGGCTTCTGAATCCATGGATTCCGCATCCATAGATGTAACCAATCACAGATTGAAAATATTTGGGGGATTAAGCAATTTAAAAAAGTAAAAAGTAATAAAAATAAAAAGTTAAGAGACGACAGTATAACAACTATTTACATCACATTACACTGTATTAGGTATACTGTATTTAAAGTATACAGGAGGATGTTTGTAGGTTGTATGCAAATACTATACTGCTACACTATTTTATATGAGGAACTTGAACATCTGAAAAATGTGGTATCTTTGGAGAGTCCTGGAACCAGTCCCCACAGATACTGAGGGATGACTGAATATGTGTATTAGATCATGGTGGTGTTCCACAGGTCACTGAAGCTCTTTTCATTATTTTTAGACCTTTTTTGTTTTCTGTGTACTTAATTGTGGATATTTTCTATTGTTATGCATTCATCTTTTCTAGTTAAGCAAATCTTGTGTATTTTCTTTATTTGCAGATACAGATGGTTCCCAAGTTACAATAAACTTACAGTTTCTTGACTTTACTGTGGGTTTATTGGGGGTGTTAAATGCATTTTCTTTTTTTTTTTTTTTTTTTTTTTTTTTTTTTGAGACAGAGTCTCGCGCTGTGTCACCCAGGCTGGAGTGCAGTGGCGCGATCTCGGCTCACTGCAAGCTCCGCCTCTCAGGTTCACGCCATTCTCCTGCCTCAGCCTCCGAGTAGCTGGGACTACAGGCGCCCGCCACCACGCCCGGCTAGTTTTTTGTATTTTTAGTAGAGACGGGGTTTCACCATGTTAGCCAGGATGGTCTCGATCTCCTGACCTCGTGATCCACCCGCCTCGGCCTCCCAAAGTGCTGGGATTACAGGCTTGAGCCACCGCGCCCGGCCTAAATGCATTTTCAACTTAGGATGTTTTAGACTTACTGTAGGTTTATTGGGACATAATCCCATCATAAGTCAAGGTGCATCTGTATTACATTTTCCAGCTCAAGAAATTTTATTTGATTGTCTTATCTGTTTATTTGCTAATTATGTTCATAGTTTTTATATCATGTACTTAATAATTTTTAAATGTCATTGTTAGTTTTCTTGTTATCTTTGTTATTTCACTATCTTATTTTTCTTGAAACTGATTTTTGTCTTGGTTATGGGTCATGTTTCCTCATTTCTTTGTAGGTGTGGTAATTTTTTATTAGATGTGAATGTTGTGTGAGTGTGACATTGTTGAGTGTCTGAACTTTGACGTTTTTCCAGAATGTTGAACTTTGTTTTAGCAGGCTGTCAATTCATACATGGATTATCATAGTAGGGTTGTTTTAAAGCTGTGTTATGACATATGTAGATTAGCCTTTACTCTAGGGCTTGTTTATTCCTTCTACTTAGGTATGACATTTTGGGAATTTCTCCTGAATGAGCTGGGTGTATATGAGTTTTCTCTATTCTAGGAATTGTTTAATTACAGCCTCTTACGATTGTTCTCTCCAGTTTTTTGCCTAGCATTGTGGAGTTTGAACATACATCTGTGTAACTTAGTACTTAGCAATGAACTCAAAGTATATGTGTGTAGACTCATGGGACTCTTTCTCTGCATAACTCTTCCCTTATTGAAAATTTGCTTTCATATTCTAGCTTCCTTAGCTTTGCTGTGCTCTGTTCAGTGTTTTCAGCTTAGCAATCACTCTGATATCTTGGGTTTCTCTTCCCTATGCTTTAGTCTAGAATTAATGTCCAAGTAAAAATATCAGTCAATCATTGGAATAACTGCATTTGTTTCTCTTGTTCAGTGATTACAATCTTGCATTACCTTTTTTCCAATCTCTGAAAACAGTTTTTTCATACATGTTGGGTTTTGGTAGGATGACTACTCCAGTACCATACTCCATATGGCCTAGACAAATAGTCACTTGAAAGTATTTTTCTAAATTTTAAATTTACATGTATTTTTTTTTTACCCCATGACTTTTTGAAAGTGTTTTAATTTGGCTTAACCACAGTTACCTTTATCATTTATTCTTCCTTAGATTGTAGATAATGAGCTTTTCTGTTTTTATTTGTCAGAAAATGTTTTTATGTCACCTTCATTCTTGAGGAACAGTTTCACTGTTTAAAAATTCTATGTTGGCAGGCTGGGTGTGGTGGCTCACGCCTGTAATCCCATGTAATCCCAGCACTTTGGGAGGCCGAGATGGGTGAATCACGTGAGGTCAGGACTTCACAACCAGCCTGACCAACATGGTGAAACCCCATCTCTCCTAAAAGTACAAAAATTAGTTGGGCGTGGTGGCACACACCTGTAATCCCAGCTACTTAGGAGGCTGAGGCAGGATAATCGCTTGAACCTGGGAGGCAAAGGTTGCAGTGAGCTGAGCTCACACCAATGCACTCCAGCCGGGGTGACAGAGTGAGACTCTGTCTCAACGAAAAGAAAAAAAAAATTATATGTTGGCAGATATTTTCTTCCATCATTTTGAAAATATCATATTGTGATTTTTCTCTTTGTTCTTCAGGAGTTTTATGATGATGTTTCCATACTTTTTTTTTTTTTTTTAAATCTTTCTTGGAGTTTGTAGTGCTTCTGAAATATGTAAGTTAACATCTTTCAGTTATTTTAGAATATTTTCTGCTCTTAAGTCTTCACATATTCTGTCTGCCCATTCTTTCTGTTCTTCAGGAACTCCAATTATTTGTATGTTAGAACTTTTCACTGTGTGCTTATGTCTCCTACACTTTTTTTCTCTTCATCCTTTTGTCTCTTTATGCTTCAAACTTATTTACTTGCCCTCTCTTCTTGCTCATAAATTTACTCTTGGGTTGTATCTAATCGCTTCTTAAACATATCCACTGAATTCTTAATTTTAGTTATGTTTTTCAATTGTAGAATTTCTTTTTAGTTCTTTCATACGGTTTTCATTCCTTTGCCAAAATTTTTAGTTTTTTATTTCTTTGAACTTACTATTTATTGTCATTTTAAGTTCTGTGTCTGTTATCTTTAATATCTGAATTTTTGTGGACCTTTTTTCTTGGTTGTTGAACATTGTCTTTAAAAAAAATGTGCCTACTTCTTTTTTATTGCTACCAAAGATTGTTTGTCATGGATTTTTTGTGCAATGGATTTCTTTGATGATGACATGAAGCCAGTAAGCCTTTTTCCAACTAATGGTTTTAAATGCCTAAGAACTTTGATTCAAAAAAAAAACCCAGTTGTTTTGAAATATTACACATAATGTCACAAATACTGCTAATATTGCTATAGTTAATTTCTTAATATTCAGAGTTGAAAAAATTCTGAAGAAATTCTAAAGAAATGTCAAATTTCCAGGCCGGGCGTGATGGCTCATGCCTGTAATCCCAGCACTTTGGGAGGCCGAGGCAGGTGGATCACGAGGTCAGGAGTTCAAGACCAGCCTGGCAAACATGGTGAAACCCCGTCTCTACTACAAAGACAAAAATTAGCCTGCTGTGGTGGTAAGCACCTGTAGTCCCAGCTACTCAGGAGGCTGAGGCAGGAGAATTACTTGAACCCGGGACCCAGAGGTCACAGTTGCAGTGAGCTGAGATTGTGCCACTGCACTCAAGTTCGGGCGACAGAGCGAGACACCGCTAAAAAGAAAAAAAAAAAAAAAGGCTGGGCGCAGTGGCTTACGCCTGTAATCCCAGCACTTTGGGAGGCCGAGGTGGGCAGATCACGAGGTCAAGAGATTGAGACCATCCTGGCCAACATGGTGAAACTCCATCTCTACTAAAAATACAAAAATTAGATGGGCGTAGTGGCACATGCCTATAATTCCAACTACTCAGGAGGCTGAGGTAGGAGAATCACTTGAACCCGGGAGGTGGAGGTTGCAGTGAGCCGAGATTGTGCCATTGCACTCCAGCCTGGGCGACAAGAGCGAAACTCCATCTCAAAAAAAAAAAAAAGAAGAAATAGAAATTTCCAGTAGTGTTTAATGTACATAGAGTTGTCATTTTTCCCCCATCCAAGTTCACAGGTTTTCTGATTTCTTTCACAGCCCCTTTAGTCGTCTGTGGCCCTAAAAAAAAACTCTAAAGATAAAAAGATGCCTTTTTACATAAGTATCTGAAACTATAGACAATCAAATATTTACATCAAAGAATTCCCTAGAATGTAGCAATATCCACATGAACTAAAAATAAGTAGAAACATTATTTTCATATTGTGTGACTATTTTTGAAAACTTATTTTTTAATTTCATTTTCAGATAGGGTCTCACTCTTTTGCCCAGGCTGGAGTGCAGTGGCACAATCACAGCTCACTGCAGCTTTCAATTCCAGGCCTCAAGTGGAATTTGAGGCCACAGCCTCCCAAGTAGTGGGGACTTCAGGCACTTGCCACCACTCCTGGCTAATGTTTTAAATTTTCTATTTTGTAGAGATGGGGTGTCCCTTTGCTGCCCAGGCGGGTCTTGAACTCCCAGCTTCAAGTGATCCTGCCATCTTAGCCTCTTAAAGTGCTGGGATTACAGGCATGAGCCACCATACCCAGCCTGTGTGTGACTATTTCTAAAGCAATAGAATAGTTGTTTCAAATTATGGAGAATTAAATAACTTCTCATTACAGTTTTGGAAAGACATCGTTGATGATAATGAAGTTCGTGACCTCATTTCTGACAGAAACAAGTCTCATGGTAAGTTAGTGAAACCAAATTTTTTCAAAACCTTTGAAGTATTAATAATAAATGAAATATTAATTTAAGTGAAATATGTATTTTCTGTTGTAGAAGGTACATCAGGAGAATGGATTTGGGAATCTTTATTTCATCCACCTCGAAAGCTGGGCATTAACGATATTGAAGGACAGCGGGTACTTCAGATTGCAGTGATTTTGCGAAATCTTTCCTTTGAGGAGGGCAATGTTAAGCTCTTGGCAGCTAATCGTACCTGTCTTCGTTTCCTATTACTTTCTGCACATAGTCATTTTATTTCTTTAAGGCAATTAGGCCTTGACACATTAGGAAATATTGCAGCTGAGGTAAGCATATGACTGTACCTTAAACTAGTTTTTATAGTTAGCAACATTTATGTTACAATTTTAGGATGAGGCATTTTTTAGTTACCATATTTATAGACTATTAAATGCTTACGTGTATTAATTGCTAAAAATGGTGATGTAGAAGTATCACACACTTATGGAAAAAACTATTTGAAATGATGCTTTAAATTCAGTGATGGCTATTTTTACAATAATTGCATTTTTTTAATGTTATGCAACATTATCCTGGTTTTTAAAAAAATTTTTATTAAATTTGAAATATACAACTCTGGAAGAAGCATAGCTCAATAGTAGTGTTGTTTCTTTTTCCAGCTTTTATTGGACCCTGTTGATTTCAAAACTACTCATCTGATGTTTCATACTGTTACAAAATGTCTAATGTCAAGGGATAGATTTTTAAAGATGAGAGGTGAGTTTTCACTGTAGTATTTACTTTCTAAAGTAAACAAACTGTATCATTTCTTAATAATACATATTTATGTTTTTCAGGCATGGAAATTTTGGGAAACCTTTGCAAAGCGGAAGATAATGGTGTTTTAATTTGTGAATATGTGGATCAGGATTCCTACAGAGAGATCATTTGTCATCTCACTTTACCTGATGTGCTGCTTGTAATCTCAACACTCGAGGTGCTATACATGCTCACGGAAATGGGAGATGTTGCTTGCACAAAAATTGCAAAAGTGGAAAAGAGCATAGGTAAGATTGGACCAAAAAATACATCGTTTTCTTTATTGAGGAAAAATGTTTAATATGGTACTGTACAAAACCCTCAATTTATATTTGGGGTTTAGTATTTTATTTTGAAGAGTCATTACCTCCTCAGGCATACTTGTTTCCATTATTCTTTCTGCCTGTTTTACATGAGCAAGAAACATCTATAATTTTTTTTTTTTTTTTTTTTTTTTGAGACGGAGTCTCGCTCTGTCGCCCGGGCTGGAGTGCAATGGCCGGATCTCAGCTCACTGCAAGCTCCGCCTCCCGGGTTCACACCATTCTCCTGCCTCAGCCTCCCGAGTAGCTGGGACTACAGGCGCCCGCCGCCTCGCCCGGCTAGTTTTTTGTATTTTTTAGTAGAGACGGGGTTTCACCGTGTTCGCCAGGATGGTCTCGATCTCCTGACCTCGTGATCCGCCCGTCTCGGCCTCCCAAAGTGCTGGGATTACAGGCTTGAGCCACCGCGCCCGGCCGAAACATCTATAATTTAGAGACCAGGATTACATGGCTATCAGTAATTCCTATTTCTTCTCTTAATTTCTGTTATCATGTATTAAATTTGAAATGGACAAAACTGCTGTATCTAAGTTATCTGAGAGCTGGTCTTTCTGTTTCATATGGCCAGCTACTACTATTAAACAACAAAGCTAAGTGAAACAGGTTTCCTTCTGTTCCTAGAAGTTGCTGGTGGTGCTGCAATCTTTAAAAATCAATGAACTTACCTCCGTAAGAGCTATTAGTTTTAAATATCAGTTTTAAATACTAATACATGCCATGTTAATGTTTTACTCGATGATTAAAATGATATCTGTCTCAGGTGTAATAAATATTAAAATCACAGTTAATAAAGATGCAGCTTGAAAACTGTTATTATTGAGAAGTTAATGTGTCACTTTTCATATCAGTGGTTCTTAAATCTGGCTACACATCAGAATCACTTGAGAATCTTTCCAAGTATATAGATACCCACTGCTGGGCATGGTGGCTCACAACTGTAATCCCAGCACTTTGGGAGGCCAAGGCAGTAAAATCGCCTGAGCCCAGTTCAAGATTACCCTGGGCAACATAGTGAGATCTCATCTGTACGAAAAATAAATAAAACTAGCCGGATGTAGTGGTACATGCCTGTAGTTCCCAGCTGCTTGGGAGGCTGATGTGGGAGGATCGCTTGAGCCTGGGAGGTTGAGGCTGCAGTGAGCTGTGATCGTGCCAGCACTCCAGCCTGGGTGACAGAAAAAAACCCCTTTTCAGAAAAAAAAAAAAAAAAACAAAAACAACATATATATATATATATTTATATATATATTTATATATAGATATAGATATCCAGCTCCCACTCCAGAGCTATTAAATCTGTCTTCAGAGATTGAGCCTAAAAAGCTTTTTTTTTTTTTTGTCTGTCATCCAGGCTGGAGTGCAGTGGTGTAATCTTGACTCACTGCAAGCCCTGCCTCCTGGGTTGACACCATTCTCCTGCCTCAGCTTCCCAAGTAGCTGGGACTACAGGCACCTGCCACCATGCCCGGCTAATTTTTTGTGTGTGTTTTTAGTAGAGACGGGGTTTCACCATGTTAGCCAGGATGGTCTCGATCTCCTGACCTCGTGATCTGTCCGCTTCGGCCTCCCAAAGTGCTGGGATTACAGGTGTGAGCCACCACACCCAGCCTAAAAGTCTTTTTCTTAAAAGATACACAGGTAATTCTGATGTACTGTGATTCATGGACTAGTATTTATTCACATTTGTAAGTATTCTGTACAACATGTGTTCACCAGTGATGGCATTCGTTTATAATATTATTAACTAATAATTACTGCTTTTTATTTATTTTAGACATGTTAGTGTGTCTGGTTTCTATGGATATTCAGATGTTTGGTCCTGATGCACTAGCTGCAGTAAAACTCGTTGAACACCCAAGTTCCAGTCATCAAATGTTATCTGAAATTAGGCCACAAGCTATAGAGCAAGTCCAAACCCAGACTCATGTAGCATCTGCCCCAGGTTAGTGTTTTTACATACTCTTTTCAGTGTGGTTATAAGTGTATAAGATTTGATCCTAAGAATAAATTTCAGTGTGCGGTGTGGAGAACTGATATTTTACAGTAGAGTAGGCCAAAGTGGAATTTGGGTATGTACTTAATTTCTTAGATACTATACATTCCCGGAGTAGAGGATCAAGGTGAGCTCATAGGAAGAATAGTATAATAGGAAAATTAACTCGGGCAGGATTTAGAGTAATGTGGTGGATTAGATATTCACAATTATGATAGCTGTAAGTGCCCCAATAGGCATATTATTTGTGATTTTGGTCATGAGAAATTGACATGCCAGGAATAGATTATTCATATATTTATTACCTTACAATTTTCTCCGGTGATCATCAGGATACATAAGTATAATACTCCTAACATCCCTAAATCTTGGAACCAACACCATGGAATCAATAGCCTAGGAGAAGACACATGCACATATGTATACACACACTTACAAGCATGTATACCTGCATTTACACACCTTTCCTAGTGTCTCTTAGCTCAATTCTGTTTAGCTCAACTGTAATTATAGTACAGATATGTCTAATAACCAGACTTCTGTTCAGTCGTTGAACTCCTTTTCCCTGGCTCATTGTGAGTCATCATTTTTTATATTTTACCACCCTTAACCTTTTTTTTAAAGTGCTTTCTCTACCTTGGTTTATCTTAAAAATACATCTGTCATCTCACCTACCTTTCCATTTCCTATCCTCTCACTTCCTGCCGTCCCCAAGGCACTTCTCTTTCTTTGTATTTTTTGAATGGAGGATGCTCGTTTTCTCAATTGATCTTAATTCTCACTTTGCAATTAATACAGAGGCTGTGTAGAATGAATTTCTTCAACTTCTTACTCCTTCAGTTACAAACTTATTAGCATCTGGACTCATTTTCCTTTAGCTTCTGCTCGTTTCAGAAAGAGATGCTAATTTCTTTTGAAACTTACCTGGAATATCAGTCTTTCCCATCTCCATGTTCCCATATCTTAAATCTCTTTCTTTACTCACTTTTTCCTTTCAGCTAGAAATGCATTTAGATCTCTCTCATCCTTCCTCGCTAGCCCCAAACCAAAAATTTCATTATCCCACTCACCAGATCTTGTTGAATCTTCCTAAATACCTGGCCTTTTCAACTGCCAATGCTTGGATTGAGATTGAACTCTCATCATCTCTAGCTATCTGTTCTCACGTTCATTCATGGTCCCAATTTGTCTTCTACTCCAACTTGTAGTATGAAAGTTATGTACTCTATGCAAAGTATGTAATACGTATCACATATTTCATTGATTTCCATTATGTCCTTCTGAAGTGTATAGATTTGTGTCATATGTTCACTCAACTAACTTGGATCCACCTAACAAAAGTGGACAAATAACAGAAGGCAAAAAAATAGATAAATTTGACTGCCAGTCTATTCAATGAGCTTTCAACTACAGGTAATAGATGTTAAACAGCCAATTCATATTGGGGAATCTTTGGTCAGAATATTGTTTCTCAACCTTGACAAAGAAATGAAACAGTTTGTATTGCTAGTTAAGTGGGTGGTGGGAATGTTTTTTACCGTCAAAGAAGAAACTGAAGATTAAATTAATTGAGGGACATAAAAGGGCAGTGTTAAGGAAATTGATAAAATGTCAGTGAATACTCAGGGGTGATTTGATGAAAATTATTTTTTGCTGCGTGGTTAGCCTGTGACCTTCACAGTTCTTTTGACCTCAACAAATGAACCTACTTCCCAACCTAAAATTTGGTCCTCATTTGGCAAATGAATGAATTTAAACATTGAGAATTTGTGGCTTATTCATTTATGTAGTAATTCATTCATAGAGATGGGACTAGACCGCTGGGGATTGAAAAGAGTTTATTTTCAGCTGAAGAGCACTATATTACTTGTGCTGTCCCTGAATGACAACTTTAAATTGTTTGATTGGTTATCCTTTGTGGTTTAGCTGTTGCCTACATAGTTTAATGCTGCTTTTTTATGGAATTACCATCTTTAAACTTTTTACTCACTTCCCTCAATCCCTCTGAAAACTTTTATAACCTTTTACCCATTTTTAGGTTAACATCTAAATCTGTATCATAATTTAAATAGTTGCAAAGTATGTATTGTCTTGATGTATATTAAACTACATTTTTAAAAGAAAGTAATTACAGTGCTTTTTGTATCCAGTGGAATCTTGATACCATCATTCATTTTTTAAAATACACAAACTCTTTAACATCAGAAATTTTATAATATTCCTCTTTTACCTTGAACTCGTATTCCAATATCCTCAGAGTTTTATCCTAATATAATACATTTTATGTTTGAGATTCTTTTTTATTCATCACCCTATCAATACTTTTTAGCTACAAAATACACATTTTTAAAGTTTTTCAATTCCTTGTTATTCTGTAAAGCTCTACATTTTTAAAATTTCATTTGGCCAGGCACTGTGGCTTACGCCTGTAATCCCAGCACTTTGAGAGGCTGAGGCAGAAGGATCACTGGAGGCCAGGAGTTTGAGACCAGCCTGGCAACATAGTGAGATTCCATCTCTACAAAATCAGGAAAAAAATTAGCAGAGCATGGTGATGCACACCTGTAGTCCCAGCTTGGGCCCAGGAAGTTAAAGGCTGTAGTGAGCTATGAATGTGTCACTGCATCCACCTTAGGCAATAGAGCAAGACCCTATCTCAAAAAAAAAAAAAAAAATATATATATATATATATATACACACACAGACACACACACATATAATGCACATACGTATACTTTATCATTACAGGTTTTAGTAATAAATGGTACATCAAATAGTAAATACTCAGTGGCTCATGCCTGTAATCCCAGCAGTTTGGGAGGCCAAGGCGGGCCGATCATGAGGTCAAGAGATTGAGACCATCCTGGCCAACATGGTGAAACCCCTTCTCTACTAAAAATACAAAAATTAGCTGGGCATGATGGTGCGCGCGTGTAGTCCCAGCTACCCAGTAGGCTGAGGCAGGAGAATTGCTTGAACCCGGGAGATGGAGGTTGCAGTGAGCCGAGATTGTACTACTGCACTCCAGCTTGGCGACAGACCGAGACTCCGTCTCAAAAAGAAAAAAAAAATTATTAATCAAAAATGTACTTGAAATGTATCTCTTAATAAGATGAATAGGACTCTCCCCTCTAATTCTCTGGATGCTATTAATTCAGTATATCTCTTAATGACTTATTTACTGCTAGAATGAAACTGGAGTTAGCATCAGTATTATTCCTGTTCCCTTTTTATAGATGTAAATTGAAAAATCTAGTTTGCATCATTAAATAGATGAAGATAGAATGTACAGTTCCTTGAACTTCAGAATTGTCAAAAAGTATTAAACTTATTTTTTACAATCATCCGAAAACTTGAGTTCTCCTTTGTTTTGTTGAAATCAAAGAATTAGCAGGTACCTCTTTGCAAGAATATTTGTTGCTCAGTCATTAGAGACCTTTTTTTTAAGTTTCTGGAAAATATATCAAAAAGATATTAACAAACTATGACTATAAATTATACTTGCTACTGTTTTAGGCATCTTGTGTAACCTGATAAATTCAAGAAGTTTAACACAGTGGTTCTCAAACCTTAGGTTGTATCAGAATCATCTGATAGACTTACTAAAGATATCTGAGCTACATTCCCTGAGTTTCTGGATCAGGTGGAACCTGAGATTTTTCTTTTCTTTTCTTTTCTTTCTTTTTTTTTTTTTAAAGACAGCATCTCACGCTGTTGTCCAGGCTGGAGTGCAGTGGTGCTATCTCAGCTCACTGCAACGTCTACCACCTGGGCTCAAGGCTATCTTCCCAGTTAAGCCTCCTGAGTAACTGGGACTACAGGTGGCCACCACCACACCCAGCTAATTTTTGTATTTGTTTTTATAGAGATGAGATTTCACCATGTTGCCCAGGCTGGTCACAGAATTTTCATTTTTATCAAGTTCCCATGAGATGCTGATGCTGCAGTCCAGGGACTGTATTTTTAGGATTACTGGGTTAGGAAAACTGAAGTATTGTTCATTTCAAGACCAGTACAATGTATTTGATGTTTAGGTGCTTTTTGTTGTATACTTCACATATATTTTTGTGAAAACCTTGAGACTACACATTTAAGTTGATTTTTCAGAAAATGTCTGCCACGTAACCTAGTAAAGATAGTTTTTATTAACAAAAGTCTCTTGCTTAATCAGACTCTTTTTGTTACTTAGAAAAAGTCCAACTTTGTTTTTAAATTCAAGAAAATATGTTAGTATGTTAATATGACACCTTCTTTCCTTTAGAATTTTAACAGTTGAATTTGCCATGAGTTTGTAATCTGAATGAAATAAACCACCACCTTCCATACTCTTTCTTTCTTCTCCTCTCCTCTCCTCTCCTCTCCTCTCCTCTCCTCTCCTCTCCTCTCCTCTCC